>NW_027063873.1:611829-679175 GCF_032884065.1 Artemia franciscana
ACAGATAGAGAGAGGTGGGAGGATAAACACAGAGAAGAGGAAGAGACTGAGTAAAAAGAGCAGGGGCGAAGAGAGAAAAGGAAAGGAAAAATAGAATACAAACCCTTGTTAGAAGTTGACACAAATTAGGTAATTCATAGTGGACAATTGGAAGAATTTAAGAATAAGAGGTGAACAAGCAACAGCATGCACAATTAAGGGAGAAAATGTAAAAAAATTGATTCAGTTCTATCTAAGCAGACGGCAGTGTTTTAACCAAATGCTAAATGATGCTACTTGACCCAAATCAAGCCCATAATTTCAACACTAGCATCTTCAACCAATAGAAAAAAAACAAACATTTTCTCATCGGAACAACGTTCAAATTCTAACTTCGAACTATTCCTTTAAAGATCTCTACTGGTTTTTGGTCGGTTTTTCGCTCTAAAGCAATGAGTAAAATTAGACATTGCTTTCATATGAAAAAAAAAATTTACTAAAACTTTAAAGGAAGAAAAAGAAACTTTAATCCGAGCGTTGTAGGAGATAGAACCTTTAATTGACGAATTTGAAAGTTCTATTTCTAAAAATATACATGGCGATCCTTATAATTTGTCTCAATTAGGAAACGAATATAAATATTAAGAAACACTGGATAGGGCGGCTATATGGAAGCAAGTTATTTCTTTGATTAGAATTTTGATATAAAAATTTTTAACACCAAGAAGTAGAAGCACAATTGATTTGAAAAAAAACGCATTTTAGAATTGCTCATAAGGAAGATAAACCCAAAATTCCCCTTAGTTAGTCTAAAACAAATGTACTAAAAATAATACGTTGCCTCGCTGCATTAGAATCTACTAGTATTTGTTGCTCTTTTCTTTTTGAGCAGTGGTGAACTTTCGAGTACTTACGCTTATATCGTTGCAAAGATGAAATTCGTATTGTAAAGATAAACTACCGCTTTTATCATATTGAATAATTTAGAAATTAGGATATTATAGTATGCTATTTCCTCCGAAATAAATTTTGAAATTTTAGCATCAAAGTGACTGTTATAACAAGATAATAAGCTGGGAAAAACTCCAGTTAATAACGTCATAATTTTCCTTTCAACAATAGAAAAATGTTATGACGTCATACTCCTTTTTATTCGAAAAATGCACTGACCTCAAGAATCCTCTTTCATAGTAAAGAAGAATATGACTTCATCTTGCTTTTTGCGTTTATAAGGGACAAAACCATATATGACCTATTTAGTCTTATTGTGAACTACCAAGTGTTAGTTAATGCAAAGTAGAATGATCTCTGAAAAATTTAATGAACTAATCCTCCTGGCGGGTGATGATGAATTAATTTCTCATGAAACCCTTGTATAAATGGTTAACGTTGAATGTTTGCTAAGTGAAGATGTATTTGAGCAGCCAAAACAGATTTTACGTGAAGAATTTAAGCCAGAAGAGAGAAATTTAGAAAAGATACTGAGTGAAGAATCCAATAAAGAACAGACCAGAAGTTCATTTAATACTGAAGATTGTCCCACTAGTATCAAAGATTTTTTGTTACCAGCTAAATCGTCATTCAATTTGAACTATAAGGAGCAAGAAAAACGATGTATCTTGAAAGAAAATATTGAATTGATTCAGCTAGTCAAATGTGTGCCGGCAAAGAAGAAATCGATACTTTTGGTTTCAGATGACAAACCAGATATAAAATCTAGAATAAGTGAGTCTACAAACACACAAGCTTACTTCCAAGACAAAAACAGATTGGTGCCTTCAAGTAACTTACTTACACCATTGCCAGATAAAGTGACACAAAAAATGGACGAAAAACAAAAATATCTTGAGAAGCGCAAGCTCGAAATAGATGATGTAAGTAGGCCAGAAAATAAGCAAAAATGGACGCCCTTAGTTTGGAACTCGAATGATTTTGTTCAAAAAGACAAGAAGAGAAATAACTCATTTTCTCGGAAACCTTGTGCATACGGACTGCGATGCCGCTATGGAAGCAGATGCAAGTTTACTCATTAATATGGCTATTTTCTTTTGGAACCATTTATTCAACATTTTAGCTGAATAGGGAGTTGAGAAGAAGAATTGGAGATATTTAAAATCACCATTCCTAAGTAAATTCTTCTTGTATTTCCCCAGTTGTAAATAAAACTTTTAGTATGACATCTTTTTTAGCTTATTCACAAGACCAGTAATCAATCAACTTACCAATGAGACAAATTATAAGGATCGCCATGTACTTTTTAGAAGATATTATTAATTCTCCCATCAAACGTTTTCTTTCCTTCCACACTCGGATTAAACTTTCTTTTTCTTCTTATTAAGTTTTAGTCAATTGTCACACGAAAGCAATTTTTAATTTTGCTCATTGCTTGAGAGCGACAGACTGACAAAACCAGAAGACATCTTAAAAGGAAGATTGTGAAATTAGAATTTGAACGCTGTTCCGATGAGAATTTTTTTTTTTTTAAGGGAGTTAACTTCCGCCAAAATGGTTCGAAATGGTTCTATGTTGGTTTAATTAGAACAATAATATTTTTTTAAGTTCTAAAAGCCCTTAAAACAAAGAGCGTTTTAAGTTTTAATGTTGTTCCTTACTTTCAGTTGAAATTTTTTTTTATTTGACAGATCTAGAAAATTATGCATGAGATAATTCAACATTTTGATATTCCTTTTTCCATTTTGTTATAAATCAAATATTAAAATTTATGCTGGAATAGATAGTTCAGAAGTCAAGCACTGAATAAGCTCTCATAGACAATCACAGAGATAAAAAACAAAAAAACAAATACAGGCCAAATTCTGCAAAATTCTTCGTCAGAGGTCTAGAAAAGAACTAATTTCTTGGCTATTTTACTAAGGTCTTGAAATTACGATCATGATTTCAGAATTTACCACGACCCCGGGTTAAAGGCGAAATTTCACAGAACTATTCGTTTTCTTATCTCCACGCAAACAATGCACGAGAGTTCGAAACAAAAGTTCATGAAGTCTTTTTAATTACCATAGCTGGTCGTCCCAGAATTGAATGGGAAGAGATCACAAGGAAGGATTTAAGGGAGATTAGAACTTCTTCGGGGGCTTTAAATAAGTTAGGATGGAGGAGCATGCGTAGTTGTGTTGGCCTCAGCCGAATGGGTGGTAAATCAAGTTGTTAGTAGTAGTAGTATACCCCACTTGTCTGACTACTAGAAATATATCATAAATAATTTATTGATGAACCTGAATAAGTTTTTTACTCAGAAAGATATCTTGAAAATGTCCCTCTTCGTCTTCTGTAAACATATTTTATTTTTCTGTCACACAATATATTTTTCGAGAAAAAAAGAAACACAGAACAGTTTAACAAACCAGTGCGCAGTCCACACCAAGTTAAAATAGAATGAAAGCCCAAAAAATTCCAACCAATCAACAACCATAAAGACACTTAAAATTGTTCACATTAATGAATAACAGAAATTTATACACACCCCAACTCTTAAGTTCTCTACTAGGCTTGAGTGCCTTAAAAATAGCAAAAAAGAAGAAAAATTCCTATCTATAATACATTTTACAGAATTAGTGCTACACAAAAAATAGAAAGCTATTACAAAAAATAAAAAGTTGTATCTCAAGCCATTCTACGACTTAATCTAGTTACCTAGCGTCCAAGAGCTAGAACTTTCTTTCCGGAAAGGCAACCAAAGTAAAGTAGTTTAAACCCAACTTTGGAGGAATATTTATGTTTCCATCCACTACATTCTTTTGCATTAGGAAACACACCTCTTAGTATCCTATCCCGAATGTGCTCATCGCGTCAAATTTTGCCATTAATTATTCAACAGCCTTTTCCGGTATTGTCATAATTTCACCTTTCATATAAATTGACTTAAACATATCAATATTCTTCTTCGAAATCAATAGAAACATGGCTTACAAATTAACGCATTTTAAGTAAGATTTTAAACTATATGATTTTTACAGTCACGGGGCACACCCCTAAGTTCCGTCAGTAGCCCCAATTGACAAAAATGTATAGGGAGAAGGGAGCAAAATTATCTATCATAATCTAGGGGGGAGGATTCTTTTTTCAATGACAATAGCAAAAAAGACTATTTTTAATGCAAATACCCAAAAGATATTCTCAGAATTTAAGGGAGTAGAGGAAGAGGGACAACTCCCCCCTTAAATTCCACCATTGAATTCTAACCTTCTAACTCTTATGCCGAAACACTAGATTGAAACTCAGTAGGCTCGTATTCTATTTCCAAATGGTTAAGATAGTATAAGGAATAAAAATTAAATTTTATTACAAAATAACTGAATTTTTAGAACATTGATTAGTTTTCCTATTTCGATGAAACTTTCTTTAACGCTTTTGATGAGATCAAGCTATATCTTGTAGTTTTTCAGTACAATGAAGAATAGAGCCCACATACTAAATGCCAATTATTCCAAAAAAGTTAGGAAAAAGCAATGTAACAGAAAAAAAGAAAAGAAAAGTGTGAACTAGCGAAAAAAGTGTAAAACAAAGGAAAGTGATTGGGAAATAGTCCAAAATAAAAATAACCGGACCCAATGCAGGAGCCAAGGAAGCTGTAGCACTTTGAAAATATTCGTAACATTGTTGGTCTTCAAACTAGTAAGGCCTTATTTTTATAAGAGAAGTCACTGCAGTATGGTCCAAAATAAGAATCACGGAACCCAATACAGGAACTAAGTAAACTGTGTTGTCCCATTCGTACTGCATTCATGGAATATTCGGGCCATTTTTGGCGTCAAACTACTTCAAATGAGTTGTAAACCCTCTTTCATTTAGTTATTAAATTAAATTCAGCCAAAATTCAATTAGTTTTAATTTCAATTAATTTAATTTCAAGTTTAAGTTTGATTTAGTTGTGAATTCACTTAATTTAGTTGTAGTTTTAGCTGGATTTCCATGGATTTAACTAAATAAGTTTGATTTTAAGCTCATCAGGCAACTAAGACATTAGTTCTAGTTTAATCAAACCCATTAGTTTTCGGTTAAAATCAAACTCATGTCACTGAAATTAAGAAGTCAAACTATTAAATAATTTAAGCCGTCAGGAAGCGCATCCCATGGAAAGGAAGACATAATGAAGTATTTTTACAGTTTCACTACGCTTCTAAAAAAAAGGTGTTAGAACCATCTAATTCTTATGTCGTGAAACCACACCAAAATCTAACATTGCTTATTTCGTTTAAACACTGATTTCAAAGTTTAGCTTGTTCATTAATTGTCTATACGTGTTACTTTTAAAAATTTGCACAAAAAATGTCTACTATTATTAAAAAAAATAACCAATCATATGGTAAAAATAGATGGGAAAAAGTAAATTTTCAAATAATTCAATAAATATAACTTGAATTTAATCAAAGGTGGCTATAAAAGGCTAATAAAACTATATTGATAAGAAAGAGGTAAGAACTATATTGTTTTTTCACTCCTTCTTTATAAAAGGATTAAAACTATAAACTTATGAATATTAGCAAAATGTCATTCATAAGCAGTTGGCTAACAATGTTAAAGCTGACCTTGGGTATTTCTGCCTTCTTTGAGAAGAAACGCGGGAGTTCAGACAAGGAAACATTAGAAAAGTAATGCTTTAGCAGTTTAACATTCAAAATAGGGTTTATTGATTATATTAGTCTAGGTTATCAACGTAAATAATTATCTACCATTAAAACTACATGATCTAACAGACCACAACTTAGCTGGCTTTGAGCTGCAAAAAGCAATGTCGTAACTCGAGAAATCAGTAGGAGTGGACTGACAAATATGCAAGTTATAGGAATCAATGCTAAAATGTAATCAAAAATGTAAATTCTTAACAAGTAATAGAAAAGGTAACAGCATTCAAACTAATAGTGAGGCAGGGCTGAAAGAAAAGCATAGGCTAATGCAAACAAACATTTCATAGGAAGTATGGAGAAAAGAGCTAGTATTTATCCTTAGCTTTAAAACAAATTTTACGGAATCTAAATCTGTATTTACACGTCTAACGTAGGACAAGGCCCTTAATTTTCTCTAGGGACGGGTCTTCCCATGGAAATCGTTTTAAAGGAAATATACACGCAAAAACAAGGTACTCCAATATAATTTTTGTAGCTTTGCTGTAGAACCATTCGGTAACGTAATATTCACAGGGGAAAATATTAGCACAAAAAAGGGTTTCCTGTATTTCCTCCAATATATTTAGGTATATGATTAAGCAATGATACTAATGGAAGCACAAGACATTAATGGAAACAAATATAAGATAATTAGGTAGCGACTTTGGTGAAAAAATATTATTATGTGGCTCTGTACTTCCACATTGTCCATTTTGATAGGAAAGGTCATTGTTTTTAGCTTTTAAAACTGAGGAAGTTCGAGCAGAAATAGGGTTAAACTCGTCTTAGGGACGCTAATTATTCAAAGGGCAATAAGCTCATGGTGCCAAGGGCAACTGCCTGGGTTACTAGTATCTTGAATCACTGTGACTATAAAATTGTGTTTTTGGCATTTTTATTATGAGTGTTCAGAATGGAACTGAACCCCCTTTTTATTTATTTTCAAATCTCAGTACCGAGGATATTAGGATCGGAAGACCTGAAAAAAAACTAACAGTGAGTTGTTTCGGCTGTATTCCACACTAAAACAAAGGAATTGACGAGTGATCATATTTTTACATTATACAATGTTATTAATTAATATAATTTTAAAGCATTTCTCGTAGCTCTGCTGCAAAACAATTCAGAAGCCATTAAATTCAGAGAAGATAACATTGACTGAAAAATAGTTTCCTTCGTTTGAAAGACTACAAATTATAAAGATTCTAGTGAACATTTTTAGATTTTTTTTTTAATTTTCTAATGAAATTTTTTCTGTCTCACAGCGTACGAATTGATATTTAATAAAATTTCAAGTTTTACATGAAAACTTTCATACCTTTAAAATCTTACGTCAAATTTGTCGTGAAATAGAAATTTGTAATTTGACTAATTCTAGGGCTGGTGTATCAAAATTTCTTTCTGTACTGGGGGTTTGAATAGTGAAGGAAGAGGGGTAGATACAAGTCTTGTTTTTGAAGTCAAGTTTCTTGAAAAATTCAAGAGTTCTTTAGGCCAAGAATAGAGGAGAATTTGAAACTCACCAGCCCTCTCCTATGATAGGGGAATATAATTGCACATTTCTGCAGCACCAAACGTACACTTTCGCTATTAACTTAAAAAAGTCAAAAAATATGTTTTGCCTTTAAGCTTATTGCCTTTCTTGGCAGGCGAATGGCGAATAGTGTTTATTTTCTTTTCTGAATAAATGTATACCATATATACCTTAAGTAATTTAAGAAGTAAAAAACAAGTTAAGTCAAAACAGCCATCTTTTGGTTTTCAGGAGACTGACAATAAAAATGAAGTCTTAGGCTAAAATCAACATCTCTAGACAAAAATATTAAGGAACTGCTGCATTTAAATGCCATTACATCCATGCTAGCTAACGATACTCGTTTGAGCTCAGTCTAAACCGTCCAGTTATGAGAGAAATAATCAAGTCTGTACAACAAATAGCAAAGGAGGTTCAAAAATATTATTCATTCCTGATTTTGAATTTAATATACTGAATATCCGGTCAAAATTCTAAAACTTGTTCTTTTCACTTATCTTTTTGAGCATGGATAAAATTATTGAGAACATTTTAGTTATGTTTCGTCAGTTGAATAAAAAAAAGTGTTCGGTGACAAAATTTGGTTTTTGTCATTTTCGGTAGTCATCCTGATTTTGAGAGATTTTACTTTATATAATTGTCATGTACATGCATCTCTAGAAACTTATTTAAAAGAAACCTCTTAATTTATGTATACTAATACACCAAACGTTTGAAACCAACGAACAAGGAGAGGGAGGGGGCAAGAAAACTTTCACCCAATCATAAAAAAATATAAGCCATGCTTTTTGCTTCTATTTTAATCGCGGATAAAAATCCAAAGCATTAAAAAAAAAGGTAGACTTTAATAAGAAATTATCAAGTCTCACGTATCATTCACCATCTACTAAATTTAGCGTTTTTTTACATCTAAATTCAAAAACAAAATACTGCAAAATCAACACGTGAACAAACAGTATACTATTGTAGTAAAATCTAATAGAACGCTGTAAAAAAATTCTACATAAAATGAGAGATCATCCACCGTTGAAATGAAAACAAAAATAAACATAAATGAATATACTAAATATTTTTGTAGTAACACATTCATAGAATAAAAACAACCACAAATTTGAGGGTATAAAACCGTAAACCTCTGAAGAGACGAGGAGGGCCAAAAAATCGCTCGACTGTTAATGTGTAGATTTTGTCCCTCCCCCTTCAACGAAACTTTTTTTGTGTGCCAATATGAATATACGTAATATATATATGTGAAATTAACTGTAAGTTGTAATTCTATAGGAATACCAAGGATTTCGTAAACATTTTTCGAACAACAATACAAGAGGAAAAGAAAAAAATAAGTATCTCCAAGTTATCACTATAATATACGCTTATTCTAAAGCGAAGTTTCAGAAGCAAATTAACGCAAATGCATCCTGGACATAATATAAGATCTAAGGATAAAGACCTAATCCTCTAAGGAACAGGAAAACTTTGACAGCTTTCAGATATATTCGTACATTAAGACCTATGGATCACAAAATCTAACGGCTATTCTAGTAGCCATACCTACACTCAGGGAGGTAGCCCCAGCTTCTGAATTTAGAATTTTAATATCTAATGTATTAATTTAATGAAATCATAATACAGTAGTCTAAAATATACTTTTTGTGTATATCCTATTTTTGGTTACCTGTTTTCAGAAATCGAACACGGAAGAAAATTATTTTTTTACTTTAAAGAAACTGTGACCTTTGCGTTGCTTATGACAAATTATTCAAGGTTTTAAATAGCCGATTTAAGAGAGATAAAATGATGTAAAATACTTGCCATTGTTAAACTATCAATTGCGCACACATACAATGGACAGCCTAAGACTTTTGTATTTTTTACTGAATAATCACAAATTAGTGATATTTATCTGAATGACCTGTTTTGGCAGCTATTAGGCAGTGTTCTGCTATACATGTAAACCGAAACAGAAGAAGAAGAAAAGACAACTAAACTGAAACCGTATCAACCTCAACTTTAACACTGTCAAATCTCTACAAGTACACTCTTGAACTGAGGTTGTTTTGGTGACACGCTGAAAATGCACACATCAAACACAGTAATGCATGAACAACTAGAACTCAGGTGTCAGTTTTTATAAAGTTTTCAATTTACTTGCGCTTTTTCCACTCCCAAATTTGGTGATTTTTTCCGTCTCATACGTCGTACAATGGCTACATCACCAGCATTGACCATGGCCATGGAGTCAATATTACTTCCAAGGTTTATTATCTGACTAGATGAACTATCTAAGTTATCATTTGTGGACGGAATATCTGTCTTTGCTGGTGATGAAACAGACTCTGATGGTATTTCGAAAAAGTTATCACTAGCCTCATGTACAGTGTTTCTAGGCTTAAATGTCTGCTTTCTTTCACATTTATGGGGCTTATCGATTGGTTTAAATGTTTGGTTGCCAATAGATCCGACCCTAGTCTTAGTACGTGATATTTTTTCTGACTCCTCACCAGAAGACTCAGATCTAAAAATAGATGACAATTCTTTCTTTTCTTCTGTGTCGGAGACGAACTGCAATATAAATCCACCTATTATTTTACCAGGTGATAGAGGGGGTTTATCTGAGACAAGAGGACTTTCTGATATTTGACCTCCCATAACAGCAAAATTAGGGGCAGAGGAACTGGATCCATCACAGCTTTGGGATCGAAGCTCTTTAACAGGATGATTAAATATTGTAACCCTAGGAGGAGTTATCACAGTTGCGTGAGGCATGGATGAACAGAGATTAATTGTTCATCCATGAACAATCCATGAACATTTTAAAAAATCAACAAACAAGGCAAAGCTATTTCTACTAAATTATTACTATGGCTTTCGATAATATTTAACAAGGGCAGCGTCAGGACCAACAATGGGACGAAAATACATAAAATACATTCGAGCCCTGCATTAACACTGAGCCAAGAGTCGTCCTGACCGAGTGGTTGGCACGATAGACTTGAAATCCTTTGTCCGTGAGGACGGGGGCTCGAGTCCTGATGTCACTTTTGATTTTGTTTGGAACGGCGATCAGTGCCGAGACAGTGTAAACTAAGCCAGAGTCGACCCTGCTCTAAATGGGTACCAGGAAAAATCTAGGGAAGGTAAACAGGAAGGGTGTGTGAAAGCAAAGGATGGCTGGCCCCAAACCCCTCATTGCACTTCCTGGCTGAAGGGAAATGTAACGGAGAACAGCACCGCCGGTAGGGATTGTAAATTCCAGTGCCATATTTTTTACCTTTTTTAACCTCTAGCAACAGGATATACATTTTTCTGGATTTTTTTCTAGGCATACTAGCTTCCAATATCATGGTATTAGTTTCTTAAGCTGTTATTGATTAAAAACGGAAAATTAATATGTAGTTAATTTGTTTGACATCAGTATATATTTTTTCTCTTTTACTAGAAAAAAAGGGTCTACCCCTTCCTTTTATTTGAGTCTATAGAGCCATTGAAGTTTTTTCTTTAACTATTTATGCCGCACATAGTTTTTTAGAAATTCTGGCACAACTTGAAGCGAGCTGACGAACCTTAATTCTGCATCAGCTGGTGGTATATTTAATTTTGGAAAACTTCCAAGATCCCTTTGTAAAGTTCGTCTTCTTCACACAATTTGTGGTGAACTTGCTACCTGAGTTTCTGGCTCTACAGCAGGCTCTTGCGCACCCATCTTTGGCTCTTCTTGCTCATCTTTTTTACATTTCTTCCTCGAATTGCTAGGAGAAGGTTCTGATACAATTGACTGATGTGAATCGGTACCTAAATTGAAAAGCGCAAAATGATACATTAAAATCTTGTATTAATAGAATCTTGCATTTGTGAATAATAATCATAGATAAGAGAAACTTCCTGCGAATGAAAACGATGACACAGCCTTCTAATCTTAATATGTCTAGCATAGTCAAAGAAATGGTAAAAAAAAGAAATTAATGCTCCCTTTCTTGCAAAAATAATTTTTCCTTTTTGCTTAAAATTTTTCCTTTACGGTTAAGCAAGGTTCACACTTTGGACTCATAACCTCCAGAGCCATATCAAGGATATGCAAGGGAAATTTACCACTCTTCAAAAAAAAAGAAAGAAAAAGAAAAAAATAAATCTTGAACATACAAAAATAAGAAAGTTTTAATAGTTTGACAATTCAAAATCGAAACACAATAAGCGCAAAATCAAGTTTTGAGCTGTGGCTGTGTAAAATTACAATTTACGTGAAAAATGGCAACGCACTACATACATTGAATCAGAATAAATCTGGATCTAATATTCTCCCATGAGTCAACAATCGTAAAAACAAGTCTGATAGTCAAATGGTTTTCATCAAAAAGTGAAGAAAGTGTGAATTTTATGGTTTGAATTCGGATGAACATCGTATAGATGGTTCTCTTATAGATGGCATCTTATGGTTAGATACACAAATCTTAGCATCAGAAATCTGAGCCTTAATACACTTTGATGAAACCTACCTAGTTTCTTTGTGGGGCATTCTATTGTTTGGTAAATGACGACTTATACTTATTGACGACATGACTGCCTGTCCATGGATTATTCTTTATGGTTGATTGTGTGTGGCTATGCTGTTTGACCTATGTGATTGTATGGATGAGTAGGGTTAAGGCCTCATTCAAATGCTGGTCTATATTAATCACTAATTTAGGAAAACAGTCTTCCTTTTCTCCTTCTGTCTTTTTTTTTTTTTTTTTTTTTTTTTTTTTTTTTTTTTTTTTTTTTTTTTTTTTGTTCTGTAGCATTGGTGATTTCTCTTTTCATTATATTATTCCAGGTTGGATCCAGTGCTGGTGGAGAAAAATTTTTTTTTTAGTTTTCTCCCCGACAGACCTTTACCCTGGTCCAGGTTTTTAACCTGATATTGTTAATTATTGGTGAGATGGCACTTATGCAAATTTCATGTTCTGTCATCTTTTTGTTTATGTATTTATTGACCTATTGACCTATTGACCTTGGCATGTTTTTTGGACTTTGATTGTTGGATTTTGATTTGGATGTTGGTTTGTTTTGGATTTATTTTCAATAACTTTTTATGCAACAAAACACAAATATTAGCCTAGGAACTCGGAACGATTTTTTGAAAGTTAGTAAGTGTAAAAGTCATTGTTTTCTTTGCCAAGATCATTTTGTCCCACGGACTTCTGTTAAAAGTACATTGTATAATAAAAATTTTGCATGCAAGTTACGTGGTAATGTTAATTGTAGAACAACCAATGTAATTTAACTATTAGAATGTAATAAATGCTGCCTACAATATGTGGAGGAAACAACTAATAATATATATAAAAGATTTTCTGGACATAAGACAACAGTTAATAATGAAAAAACTAATAACTATCTAGTACAACATTGTAATAATGGTAAATGTTCCATATCAGATATAACTGTCACAATTTTAGAAAATTTAGAATTAGAAAATTTAAATAATGAAGAGAAGAATAATAGACTACGTAAACAGGAGGATTTCTGGATCCATACTCTTGGTACAGCTTATCCTTTTGGGCTAAATGATCGTGTAGCAAAATATGGTGACATGTCTCATGTTGTTGTTAAATGTATTGATGGTTTTATGGACCATCCTTCTTTTACTTGTCCTACTAAACGTAAAAAACGATCGAGAGGACATAGGAAAAATAATAGAAAAAATGAATTAGATGTACATATGCTTTCTATAGATCTATGCCAGCTACTTGAATCTAGGGGTATGATTTCTGTAATAAAGTGTCTAAATAATTTATCCAAGAGGAATTTAATCAAACTTTTCTGGATTGTTAAGAATAATACAGCTCTTGATTATAATTTTAAAGTAATATGTGATACAATTTGCATTCTAACTAAAACGAAATTTATTTCAAAAAAGAAAAAGTTCGATAAGATTAGTAATAAGGATAACAGATTATATTTACCTATTAATTTTACTTGTAAGCAGATTGAAGATATTAATTTACCAGAAATTTTAAATCAGCGGCATGTGAAACAGGCCCTTCCTAGTAATTTAAATTATAATGATAGTCCAGTTTTAACTTATAAATTTTCAAAAACTATTGAGCAAATTATTTTTAATTATAATTTAATACTAAAAAAACTAGATAGTGATATAAATTGGAAACCGGTTTGTAATTGTAAGCAACTTGGCCCATTTGTAAATCCTACTTACAAACATGTTATAACAGGGGACTTGTCAATAATAAAGAAAGATGATCTTCAAATTATAATGAATAAAGGGGCTTATTTCCGTCTTTCTCATCATTTGAAACCATCGAGTGTTCTTGATGGCTTGGAAAATGATTTTGATTTATTTATTGATAAGTGGTGTAAGAAAGAGAATAAAAATAAAGAGAGTTTTCAAAGTTGGAAGAATTTAATTATTAGTAGAGTAAGAAATAAAATATATTCTAACTTAAAAAATTGTAACACTAAATCATTATTTTATAATGCGAAGATTAAACAAGCAATTGCTAATCTAAAGAATGAATTTGTAATTGTGCCAGTGGATAAAGCTAATAATAATTTTGCCATAATTTGTCAGAAGCGGTATTGTGATATTTTAAAAAAGGAGTTATGCACAACTAATGTTTACGAAAAGGTAAATATAGAGGATGAGAATTTAATTGAAAAGACTGAAGAAATACTTTTTAAAAATTTTAATATTAAAATAAATAACAATGATAAAAAGTTCCCTTTCCTATATTGGACTGTAAAATTTCATAAGAATCCCCCTAAAACACGGTTTATTGCTGGAGCAGCTAAATGTCCAACCCGCATTGCTGCTACTGACCTTTCTTTAATTTTAAAGGAAATTGTAAATAAACTTAAAACCTATTGTTCTGGTATTAAAAAATTTTCGAATTTTAATCCATATTGGAGTGTTAATAATTCACTGCAGGTGATAGATTCTTTAACAATGGTTTCAGCTAAAAGAATTGAGTCTTTCGATTTTGCGACAATGTATACTAATTTATCACTTAATTTAGTGTTTGATAATTTAAAAACTGTTATAAAGAAATCTTTCCTCTTATCTAGTAAAAGGTTCTTAAAAATAGACATTTATAATAAAAAAACTATATGGACAAACTGCTTTAATACTACAGTTAACTTGAGATGTTACAGCTTGGATATGATTTTTGAGTTATTAGAATTTGTTTTATACAATACTTATATAAGATTTGGGGGTGATTTATACAAGCAAATTATGGGAATTCCCATGGGGGGGGGAATGCCAGCCCATTTATAGCTGACTTGTTTTTAAGTCAACTAGAATATAAATATATGATGGATAAGAATAATCCAATTAATTTAAAACATGCTTTGTCAAATAATAAAAGATATTTAGATGATATTTTGGTCTTAAATTTTAAGGATTTCATTGATATTTCTAAAAATATATATCCATCAGAGCTTATTCTTGAGCCTAGTCATGGCGCTGGTCATGAAGATTATTTCTTAGATTTAAATATTAATATTTGTGATAATAATAAATTAAGTTTTAAAATGTATAATAAAACGGATGATTTTGATTTTGAAGTGATTAGTTTCCCATTCCCTGAAAGTAATATACACTCAAATATCACATATTCAGCGTT
Organism: Artemia franciscana; assembly: GCF_032884065.1. Lineage (NCBI taxonomy): Eukaryota > Metazoa > Arthropoda > Branchiopoda > Anostraca > Artemiidae > Artemia > Artemia franciscana. Next base: position 626,589 of record NW_027063873.1, read on the forward strand.
TTTCTCACAGTTACTTCGTTATGCAAGGATTTGTAGTAATTATATTGATTTTAAAAATAGATGTAAAATCTTAAGCCAAAAATTGATATCAAGAGGTTTTTCTGCAAATAAATTAACTTGGCAATTTAAAAAAATTTAGTTTTCATTATAACGAACTTTTAAATAAATATCAAAAGAATTATCTAGAAATACTTAAAGAAATTTTTAACTAATTTTGGAGGTTCGAGAAATGTTGTCACAGCGCCATTTATTTTGAATTGTGTTTCTAATTGAGCGGATTTTCTAAAAAATTAGCCACATGGTAAAGATGAATTATATAATTGTTTAGTTCATTCAGGTTTTTTGCAATGTGTTAATATTTGTGATTTGGTAAAATTTATAATAATTAGTATACCTATTGTTGCTAAAAGGAGGGATATATTAACAGGATAAGCTTGTTTTTGGTTTTACTTGGTTGTTTTACATTTGCTGTTTTTTTTTTCATAGGCATGTATTTTGGGGGTGATTCCTGACGCGGGGATGCCATGGATATTCTGTGGTAGCCACTACACTGTGCTGGGTAGAGAATTTAGAGTGGCGAAACCCTATATAGGCCAGTGTATTCTCCTGATGAGCCCTTATGCTGGGTGTTGCCTCTGAATTATTTGTCTATATTATTTTTTCTATTGTTTTGTAAATGACGACTTATACTTATTGACGACATGACTGCCTGTCCATGGATTATTCTTTATGGTTGATTGTGTGTGGCTATGCTGTTTGACCTATGTGATTGTATGGATGAGTAGGGTTAAGGCCTCATTCAAGTGCTGGTCTATATTAATCACTAATTTAGGAAAACAGTCTTCCTTTTCTCCTTCTGTCTCTTTTTTTTTTTTTTTTTTTTTCTGTTTGTGCTTTAGCATTGTTGATTTCTCTTTTCATTATATTATTCCAGGTTGGATCCAGTGCTGGTGGAGAAATTTTTTTTTTTTAGTTTTCTCCCCGACAGACCTTTACCCTGGTCCAGGTTTTTAACTTGATATTGTTAATTATTGGTGAGATGGCACTTATGCAAATTTCATGTTCTTTCATCTTTTTGTTTATGTATTTATTGACCTATTGACCTATTGACCTTGGCATATTTTTTGGACTTTGATTGTTGGATTTTGATTTGGATGTTGGTTTGTTTTGGATTTATTTTCAATAACTTTTTATGCAACAAAACACAAATATTAGCCTCGGAACTCGGAACGATTTTTTGAAAGTTAGTAAGTGTAAAAGTCGTTGTTTTCTTTGCCAAGATCATTTTGTCCCACGGACTTCTGTTTAAAGTGCATTGTATAATAAAAATTTTGCATACAAGTTACGTGGTAATGTTAATTGTAGAACAACCAATGTATTTTACCTATTAGAATGTAATAAATGCTGCCTACAATATATGGGGGAAACAACTAATAATATATATAAAAGATTTTCTGGACATAAGACAACAGTTAATAATGAAAAAACTAATAACTATCTAGTACAACATTGTAATAAGGGTAAATGTTCCATATCAGACATAACTGTCACAATTTTAGAAAATTTAGTATTAGATAATTTAAATAAAGAAGAGAAGAATAATAGACTACTTAAACAGGAGGATTTCTGGATCCATACTCTTGGTACAGCTTATCCTTTTGGGCTAAATGATCGTGTAGCAAAATATGGTGACATGTCTCATGTTGTTGTTAAATGTATTGATGGTTTTATGGACCATCCTTCTTTTACTTGTCCTACTAAACGTAAAAAACGATCGAGAGGACATAGGAAAAATAATAGAAAAAATGAATTAGATGTACATATGCTTTCTATAGATCTATGCCAGCTACTTGAATCTGGGGGTATGATTTCTGTAATAAAGTGTCTAAATAATTTATCCAAGAGGAATTTAATCAAACTTTTCTGGATTGTTAAGAATAATACAGCTCTTGATTATAATTTTAAAGTAATATGTGATACAATTTGCATTCTAACTAAAACGAAATTTATTTCAAAAAAAGAAAAAGTTCGATAAGATTAGTAATAAGGATAACAGATTATATTTACCTATTAATTTTACTTGTAAGCAGATTGAAGATATTAATTTACCAGAAATTTTAAATAAGCGGTATGTGAAACAGGCCTTTCCTAGTAATTTAAATTATAATGTGAGATGTTACAGCTTGGATATGATTTTTGAGTTATTGGAATTTGTTTTATACAATACTTATATAAGATTTGGGGGTGATTTGTACAAGCAAATTATGGGAATTCCCATGGGGGAGAATGCCAGCCCATTTATAATCAACATACAAGAAAGAAAGAATTGGATAAAAAAAAATAAAACATCAAATTGAAGGAAAAAAAAAGTTGCAAATAAGAGAAGTGTCTTAAACATTAAAAAAAATAAAAAGGAAGGAACAACAAATTACTGTTGACAACATGAGCAAATAATTCTTCAGTGGTTTCACCAAAGAAAGGAACACAGCCAATAAGAAATTCATAAAGGATGATACCCATTGACCACCAGTCCACAGGCTTTCCATAACCTTGCCTATAAGGAAAAGAGAGTAAATTATATAGTGCATTCCAATGTATAAAAAAATCATTAATGTCCTGAGTAAGATGGCATATCAAGTATATATATATATATATATATATATATATATATATATATATATATATATATATATATATATATATATATATATATATATATATATATATATATATATATATATATATATATATATATATATATATATATATATATATATATATAATAAATTAACCTTGGCCTAAATTAACCTTTTAGGCCAAAATTTATTTCCTTTTTTAGTAACAGTTCTGGCTCTTCATGATATATAGGCTAAACTATTTAGCAAGTGTTTTTGTATCTTTTTTTAAAGTATTTGATCAATATTTGATAGGTTTTAATTGTAAGTGTTATCATTTGTTTTTTTCTTTATATTATATTGTAGCGTACTCCACATTTTTTGAAGAAAATAAAGAAAATAAAATAGATATATAATATATATATATATATATATATATATATATATATATATATATATATATATATATATATATATATATATATACAAAATGTTTTAGACAAAAACAAAATCTATTTTTACAATCTATCTTGATATATATTTAATGAAAAATATTTGTAATTTATTCCTAATGCATATAACATCTGCTCGTTTTAAGATTCATCTATTGATCCATAGCATTAGTGGCGCACGGGTTCAAACGCAGTTTTGAATCATTTGAAAGACATGTTAGAACTTCTTCAAAATCAGAGTGCTTCTGAGGACATGCCTGTCTTTGTTATCCGTTCCCCAGCCGAAGTTCCCTGTATTCCAGCAGTTGCTTACTCCAGGGTAGCTTCTAAGCTTAATGGGATTCAACAGACTCTTTCGCAAGTTAATGAGAAAATGTCAGCTTATGATCTGAATTTCCCCAGCCTCCCGAGCAGTGCTGCTGGCAGTGATATAAGCAAAGCCAATGTTATTATCACGAATGTAACACGTGATATCGATAATGCATCTAAACGGAAGGAAAGAATTGACTGTATTTCTGGTCACGAGTGCATTGATACTGTGCGAGCCTCTGGTGATAAATTGATTGTGAAGATCGATAGCCTGGCCGCTGCTGACTTTTGCAAATCTGCGCGCTCGGTTTTTCGTGATTGTGAAGCAAAAATGGTGTAGAAAAAGTTTTTTGGTATCATGAAAGGCGTCGCACAAGATCTTGATCTTACACCTCTTAAAGCTTGCAGGGGTGTTCGAGACGCTATGAGAATTCGGAGCTCAAATTGTGTAAAAATTACGTTCAAAGACGAAATTTCTCTTTCCTCGGCCCTTAAATCTGGACTGAAGATAGGCTATGAACTATTCCGAGTGTATAAATATTGGCGAATTCCTAGGCACTGCAGGAAATGTCAATCACCTGACCACCTTGCTGCAAAATGTCCCGATAAAAACTACAAATGCTCACGGTGCTCTGGTCCCCACATAAACTCCAGTGACTCACCTTGCAGTAAGACCCCAAAGTGTGCAAATTGTAGTGGAGATCATGTTGCTTACAGTTTTCGCTTCTCCAAACTAAAGGCTTTTGCTAATTCCAAAGTTCCAAGACCTTCTCGCTTGCAATCATGAAAGAGTATAAAGTCTCAGTTTGCTCTTTCAACATCAATGGGACAAAGGATAAAGTGTTAAGCCTTGATGAGAAACTAGCTAATCATGATGTCGTTCTCTTACAAGAACACCTGCTCCCAAGTTGCAGTGTAAACTTTCTAAGGCGAAGTTCTCAACATGCTGTTTTCATCACGAATGCCCGACGTACCCGAGGCAGGCCTTCTGGCTGTCTTGCCTGTATAATTCAGCGATCTCTGCCTAGCTATTTGTCTCCTAGCTGCTACCAATCCTCTGAACACTATCTTGCAATCCGGCTTGCAGACGTGATTATAATCAACGCCTATTTGCCCCATGATAGAAGATCTGTTTCTCCCTTCTCCAGCTATGCGAATGCCTGCAATAAACTAAAGACTCTCATATCTGGTATTGAGCGTTTGGGATACAAGTGGGTGGTTATAGGCAACTTAAACTGTGACATCAACGTTTCCTCGACACGAAAGGAAGTGCTATTTTAGTGTCTACCCTCAGTATTTAAGGTCCTAACGAAAGACCTGAGTTTTACATATATCCACTGTAGTGGTTCTGTCTCATGTTTAGACCACTGTATCTACTATCATTCATTACAAACTTCAGCAGTACATGTTGATGAAGATGAGAGAGATTATGATCATTTACCTCTGTATTTTGATATTATGGTTACTTCTGACATATACTCGAACCAACCCTCAATGTCGCATAAGTGGTTTGAAAAACGTGATTGGTCTAGTGCGAACATGCCTCTTTACCTTGCTACACTTGGAGCTCTACTGTCCACCGTATGCGTCCCTTTCCATCTTCTTTGCACAAATGCGTACCCTATTATTGACAATGCTCGTGCTGATTTGAATCGCTATTATCGTGACATTATCTTATGTATAAAGCAAGCTGAAGATGTGGCCATCCCGCTGATCCGTGTCAGGCAGAATACCCAAAAACCAATTTGGAAGTGTGATCCTTTGCTGAAAAAATCAAGAATAAGGCCAAATTCTGGTTAAGAATCTGGTCTGCCTGTGGTCGACCTTCTCGGGGTGCTGTAATTATCTAAAACAAAAGACGAAACTCGAATATAAACGCCATCTTTGTGCCGTTTGTTACTCCGGTGAAACTTTTACGAAAAGTAATGTAAGTAGTGGCGAAAAGTGACAAATTCTGCCAAGTTTCCGGATGCAAGTTCTAGTGATATTATATCTCGTCAATCTTGGATCGAACATTATTCAAAAATATCTTTGAAAGTTAATTATGCAGTGCATAAGCATTTCTCATGTTTGCTTGAAAAAAATTTGCCGTCACGTTTATGTCAGAGACATATGATTCCAGTTGAAAAGTGGGCTATTGTAAAAGGTATTAAGGGTTTAAAATCAAAATCTTTGGATATTGATGGGACTGGTGTTTTGAATCTTGTTCCGAATTCTTTTGAGCTGGTATCTCATCTCCAACTGATTTTTCAAATGTTTTGAGTAGTTCGTGCGTGCCCGATTCGTTCTTATGCGGTAGCGTTAGGTCACTTCTAAAAAACGGAAAAGATCCGGTTTCTTGTAGTTCTTATAGGGCCATAACGGTAGCTTGTACTCTTAGCAAGCTTTTTGAACACCTCCTACTACCTTATATCACTAAGCTGGCTCTAAATGATGATAATCAATTTGGTTTTAGATCTGGGCTGGGCTGTCAGCATGCTCACCGTGCTTTGACTTCTTTATTAAAAGATGCCCATCGCACTCGTCGCGTACTTCATTTCACAACCCTAGACATGTCTAAAGCATTTGACAGTATTTCTCATACTCAAGCATGGACAGCATTATGCCAGAGAGGAGTAAATCCGTCGATAATTCACGTGCTTCGTTTTTGGTACCCCCATTCTTACCTTCGTCTTAAGTCATTAGATAATTCTTATTTTGGTCATATCCCTGTTCGTTGCGGTGTAAGACAAGGGCGAGTTCTTTCGCCGTATATTTTTAATGCTTGTATTGAAAATGTATTATCAAAATTATCGACTAAGTGCCTAATAGGACCATCTGATATCTCATATCTGGCTTATGCGGCTGACCTTCTTGTGATTAGTCAAACTGAGTCTGGTCTTGCCCGTTCAGTGAAGTCAGTTACTTCTGCTTTCCGCGATATCGGTCTGTACGTAAATATTTACAAGTGCGAGTTTCTTGTTTTCAACGGTAATAATTGTTCAGAATCACTATACTTCGGTGGTTTTAGTATTCCTCGTGTTAAATCGTTTTGTTGGCTTGGTATAACAGTTTGCGATTCTATGAATGCTCTCCAGCCTCGTGCTGTCAAAGATATTAGTGATAAGCTGAGGGTCGGTTACTCTAAGATTTTAACAAATCGTGGACACTATAGAAGAAGAGCGCTAACTCGGCTTTACTCAAATTTTTGTGATCATTCTGTGCTCTTCTGTTCTGGTATTAGGCCACTTCTGTTGACTGGTGATCTAAAACGTATTCGCATAAATTATTACCGGTACTGCAAATTTCTTTTATATCTACCTCGTTCTTACCAGAATACAAAACTGGTTAAAAAGTATTGTGCGACAGATGTTACTGGTGCTTTCGAAAAATTATCTGCGAAGCTAGCTATTGAAGCGCTTTATAGGCTAGGATGTTTTCATCGCCTTATCCGTCTTTTTTCTGTACGTGATTAAATTTGTTTCTTTTGTATTACTTTTGCTGTTTTTCTTTTGTATTTTACTCCACTTAACCTCTGTCTTGTGAAGTGGGTGATAAATAAATTATTATTATTATTATTAAGTGATTTTTATGTTTAATCGGCTATTCTGACAAATCAAACCATACTTCAAACAAAACAAGAGCCAAGAGGTCATATGGCTCTTGTGACGAGGTTGGAAGAGCCAAGAGCTATAAGCTTCTTCCCACTAAGTTTCATTACGATCTTTCCACTCTAAGCGTTTTCCGAGATTTTCCGTTTCCCCCCTCCAACTGCCCCAAATGTCACCGGATCCAATCGGAATTTAAAATAAGATCTCTGAGACACGAGGTCCTTCTAAACATCAAATCAAACAGTTCGTGGTAACGAACTGTAGTAAGGAGCGACCCGGCTCAATAGTAACCGAAACTCTAAAAGTAGAATTTTGATACCAATAGTTACATCGAAAGAATTGCCCTTTAATGCTCACTTTAAATATAGAAATTTCATCTAGATTAGTTTTACCCATCAAAAGTTACGAGCCTGAGAAAATGTGCCTCATTTTCGAAAATAGCAGGAAACAACCCCTGAAGGTCTTAACGAAAATCACACCATCAGATTCAGCGTATCGGAAAACCTTATTGTAGAAGTTTCAAGCTCCTATTTATAAAACCGATCACGGATGCATGTTTATTTGTTTTTTTTCCCAGGGGTGATCGTATCGACCCAGTGGTCCTAGAATCTTGCGAGAGGGCTCATTCTAACGGAAATGAAAACTTCTATTGCCCTTTTTAAGTGACCAAAAATTGCAGGGGCACCTAGGCCCCCTCCCACACCAATTATTTTCCCGAATTCACCGGATCGAAATTCTGAGATAGCCATTTTATTCACCGTAGTCGAAAAACCGTATAACTATGTCTTTGGGGACGACTTACTCACCCCCAGTCCCCGTGGGAGGGGCTACCAGTTACAAACTTTGACCAGTGCTTACATATAGTAATGGTTATTTGGACGTGTAGAGACGTTTTTAGGGGGATTTTCATGTTGGGAGGGGGGGGGGGGTTGAGAACAGGGAGATATGTTGGGGGAACTTTCCTTTGAGGAATTTGTCATGGGGGAAGAAAATTTTTATGAAGGGAGCGCAGAATTTTCTAGCATTATTAAAAAAAACAATGAAAAAATAAATATGAAGAAGTTTTTTTCAACTGAAAGTAAGGAGAAGTATTAAAACTTAAAACGAACAGAAATCATTACGTATATGAGGGGCTCACCTCCACCTAATACCCCGCTCTTTACGCTAATGTATGTTTAGTAATTTCAACTATATATTCTACGGCTTTTGTGATTCAGGGGTCATTCTTAGGAAATTGGGACAAAATTTAAGCTTTAGTGTAAAGAGCGAGGTACTGACGAGGGGGTGAACCCCCTCATATACGTAATAAAAACATGAGAATACAGAAGTTCGTTGCGTAAGCTAATTAGTAAGTTACGCATATCTTTTACTAATAAAAACATTCGTAAAAATTAAAAGTTCTAGTTGACTTTTTAAGTAACCAACAAATCGGAGGGCAACTAGACCTCCTATAATAATAAGAGCTCTAATAATAATAAGCTCTTATAATAATAAGAGCTCTGAAGCATGATATCCTTCTAAATATGAAATTTCATTAAGATCCGGTCACTTGTTCTTAAGTTAAAAATACTTCATTTTTTCTAATTTCTCCAAATTAACTGCCCCCCCCCCCAGATGGTCGAATCGGGGAAACGATAATCAGATGTAATATAATTTGGTACCCCTGATACGCCTGCCGAATTTCGTCGTCCTAGCTTATCTGGAAGTGCCCAAACTAGCAAAACCGGGACAGACAGACCGAAAGACCGACAAAATTTGCGATCGCTATATGTCACTTGGTAAATACCAAGTGCCATAAAAAAATCTTACACCCATAGTCGAGGCAACAAACTTTGAAACTTTTCAGCCAATCGGATAAAATTACTTGCAAGTAACACATGACTTAAACCTTTTGGTATGCTTAGTTTTCGTTATAAAAGAGTATTAACATTAATATTAATAAATATATACATAGTATTTAGAATGCACTTTGGCTTATAACAAATCGATAAGGAACAAGATAAATATGTATACGACAATAAATTTCAAAAAGACACAGGGTTAAACTCCAAACAGCGCAACAGTACTAAGTAGGGCAAGACCTTTTGAGTTTTAAAATTCTGGCCACAAGTCCCTGTATTAAAGGTCCAGTTTCCTTAGTGGCCTAACCAACCTTCTAACCCGAGATCTGGTGCATGGGCGGCTGGAAATATGAGAGGATTTTTTCTAGGAAGCGTCTTTCTAGGTGGTGTAGTAAATTGGATCTCTTTTATAAAATGGGCAGCTTGGCCGTCCCCAAGCTCAGCAATTGTGTGATATGTGCAATGTTTGGTCGTATGCCTCTTGTAGAGTGATACTGCAGGTAGAGCATCAGATATGTATATTTAGTTTCTCTTTATGATTTTTCCAGATTCCGTTGTTAACTGAAATAACAGGGGGCGTCCTGCTGGTTTGACTTCCTTGGCTATGTTCCAAAATCCATCTGGTTCTTTTTGGCAAATGGCTATGTCCCCCGAATAAAGTTTATAACGAGGCTTTGCATCGTTCTCAATTTTTACCTTGTCTTCATGTTCTAGCTTCGCCCAGGAAATTGAATTCGGTAAAAACTGATTTTGTGCTGTTTTTCTACCTTCTAATTTGTTTCATTTAGAACGTCATCAGTGTCTGTGTTGCACATCATGCAAAAATGGAAACCATACTCTTTACATATTACAGCAGCACAGAGGTCAGACAGAAGCTGCGTTTTACCTTCTTCTCTGCGCTTGTCACAACAGATATAACAAAATATATACCTGTCATGAATCATGGATATGTTTTCAAAATTTGTAGGCAAAACGTCCGTCTGAGGCTTCGGAGCACTTCCTGAATTTACAAATCTGGTTGTAATTTCTCGGAAGTTCGTTTGCATTTTTCAAAATATTCGTTTGCATCAATAATAGCAAAGACTTCAAACAATGTAAAATGCCTTTCCAAAAGTTCCTTCAATTCTTTTTTTAAGCTAACTGATAAAAAAATTACATAATGTAGTTTAAATAGGTTGGCAAGTGAATATAGAGATGAATTTTCACAAAGGCTTACACGTAAATAAATTGATTTGTTTAGCCTAATTCTCTAAGCAATCAACCTTGATGAGGTATGTAGGTGGTGTCTTTTTATCTTGAATACCTTGAGTGTGAAATATTTAACCAACCCTAGACGGTTGCCCGCCAAGCACGATCTTGGACAATCTATCATATTTTATAGAGAGGGAAAATTGAAAAATTAAAAAGAATACAAATATTGCATCCAAGTATTTTATTAAAAAAGAAAAACTATTATTCATGATATTTTATTTCGTAATCTGACATCAATCAATCAATCAATCAATATTTATTAATTCAAATTAAAATATACAAAAACAATATTATGCCCCAACAGAGAGCAGAGCTCGTAAGGCTGGGGCAGCACAAATGCATAAAAAAACACAACATCTCGTCATACTAATAATTCCAAAAAGAGAGAGAACAAAACTAAGACAAAAAAAACATACGAGAAAAAAAACATACAAGGTAGGAGATCATAGAGGAGGCCACCCCAGCGCAAGAACACCACAGCAAAATACATACTAAAATATATTATTAATCAATCCCGACATCCAGGCCAAGAATTATTTTTGAAATATGTTTTTTCAAAGAGAATCGACTTGTGAAACTTCGGGACATTTCTACTAAGTTAAGTTTATTTGCAATATTAGGAATCTGGTATCTGATTAAGAATCTAGCTCTTTCTGATTTGATTGGTGGAAGATGATACTTCTTGGAGCGGATGCAGTGGGCAGGAGAAGTGGGAGTCCCAATTATACCCAAATCATGGAATTAATTTGCTGAGGATTGGAAATCATAATTTCTATCGTACACTCTCTGTTCAACATAGTATCACTATATTACTGTTTACTATACTATATTATTATAGTATCACTATATCACTATATATTGTAAAAGTATATTGTTGTGTTCATTACAGTCTTTTCATTTGTCTTTCTAATGTCTAAGTGCCCCACTTTAATTTTTTTAGCAGATACGTTTTACTCAATTTGACCCAGAAAAATTGCCTAGGAATACTTTTTCTGACAACCTAACATATTATACATCCATCAAATCTTTAACATATGTTTACTTAGGTTCCGAACAAACTTGCAAATAAATGTAAAAGTTAAATCTTAGACAAATTAATAAGTAAATGTCAATCAGCAAATGGTTAAAGGCAAAAAGGTAGGACTTTCCTTCACTTAGATTACACACATTATTAATGTGTCCTGGAAAAAAACATAAGTAGAGCGAGAGAATTTTGAGAGGTTTCAAAAGTTTAGAATTCGACAATAAGCTTGAAAAGTAATTTTAATAAGTCTAGATCACTATATTTAAGGACGAAAAAGAAAAATTAGGTAATGAGAAATTTTACCATGCGGATAGTTTCTCTTGCCTAGATAGCTTAGCACGGATAGTGAAACAGTAATGATGAAAAAGGAAAATAGCCAAGGCGGAGGGTCAGGGCCGTATCGAAGATTATTTATTTGTTCGGGGGGTATTTTACAGAAGGATGGCTTTTTTTCTTCTTTTTTTTTTGGGGGGGGGGTTACAATAAAGATTTAAAAACGCATCAAAATTTATCCATATTAATTTTTGTTACGTTTTCACGAGTCGGACAAACGTTTCGAGGGGGGGGGGGGTTCAAATCCCCTAGCCCCCCATGGATACGGTATTGCGCAGGGTGTTATTTGGCAGTTGAAGAATAGGAAGGGAAGTTGTAGAACTACTATTAGGATACTAAAAGCCAAAGTAAAGGGACCAGCCAAGTATGGCTCTGGAGTATGGGCTCTCCGAAAGGTTGAAGAAGGAATCAAAGCTTCAAGAGGAGTTGTTTAAGGACATCTTTATGTACTCGATAGATTGACCGTATATCATACGATAAGTTATACAAAAAATATGATTCGATCCCATTCTTTAGGACTATACTGAAAGAAAAGTTAAGATGGCAAGGTCAAGTCTTACGGATGAATGTTGATAGTTTACCAAAAACCGTATTTATTGGCATCTATCGGAGGCAAGACGAGTAACAGGACGAACCTCAGACGAGATGGGACAAAGTAATGCTATAAGATTTAGAGGATATAGAAGCTTCCTGGAAGGAAGTGAATATTGAAGCTCAGAACAGAGTAGGATGGAGGAGGAGCGTGCACAACTGTGATAATGTCAGGCAGCTTGTGCTGCAGTGAGTTGTCAGTAGTAGCAGTAATGAATAAATAGTGAAATAAATAAGCTTTACCGAAGAAAAAAAAACGATAACTAGACTCAAATAAACGGTATTAGGGAAGAGGGGGTGATGTGGTAATTCCCTTAACTTTTCGTTGAGAGGGGAGGGTGTGTCTCACTGACAAGGCTGAGAAAAAATGCTTTAGACATAAATTATCTGTGCGCAAAGAAATACTCTTTGTGTTTCACAACATCATAGGAGCTTTAGAGTAAATTTTCTTACCTCAATATTACTCCTGGTGCAATGTATTCTGGAATACCAAAAACTTGCTTATCTGAGAATTCCCTAGCTTCCCGGTCAATAAATCCTTCGTAAATATTGGTTGCCACTGAAACACAGAGGAAAATGTAAAATAAACGAATATCTTTAAACCTAGGTCAAAATTAACTGAACCGTTTTTATAAAATATTTTCACATATCTCTTCTGAATATAAATTCTACCTAGCCCCCCCCCCCCTACTGCTAAAAATGTTTCTCTGCAACTGTTGTTTTTCAATATATAATTCTCAAATTGTTCAATGTTCAAATTTCTAGATGTCCGAAGACAACTGTCCAGTGTTTTCATATGCATGCATTTTTTAAATCTATTGAATTTCTATCCAGTTTATAAACTTTTTTAAGTTTTCCTTTTGTACTCTCGATGCTTAGTGTTTTATTTATCTTTGATCTAGGTTTCAAACCAGCTGATTAGTTCGTATATACTTTCAACAGCCTACACCTGTCAAATTCGTAAATAGCCTTAGTCTTTGGTCCTCTCCTTTACCAGGCACAGCATTTTAGGAATTACTAACACAGTAATTAAAGTTCTTTCACATTTAAAGCAACAAACTCAATATAGATAATCCTGAAGTTTACAATTACTGCCAGGTACTTATGCAGGGATGTTCTCTGATCTGTGGACCTCTTAAGATAAAAAAAAAATACATAAAGGGATCAAAATAAATAAATAAAGGATAAAAAAATAAATAAATAAAATAAAAATATAAATAAAAATTATTTTTATAAATAATGAAATAAAGTAAATAAATAAATAAAAAGATAAAGGCACTATTCACGGTTAAGTAGTCAGGTAAAATGAACGACACTATATGTTACTATATAGCTACTAGACATCGCCAAGATATTAGACATTACTACCATAGACTATTAGTGCTATTTTTCCACCGACCAATTCCTTTATGAAAAATATTATGCACCCACCACTTGGGAATTTTCATCACTAGCAATTCAATTAAGTATTTCCTATCAGAAATCGTCATGTTTAACAACTAATAAACCCTCATAAATTATTTATTCGTGCTTTTTTTGTTCTTCAACTTTTCATCTTCTTCAAGAAAATAAAATAGAAGGTTAAAATCCAGAAATAGATTATATCTAAACTAGACTAATTATAAATTAAATTAAAATATCAATATAATAGCATTATGAAACAACAGGAAATATGAATTACTGCTTTTGAAGCACAAAAAAAAACTTATGCAGTTTGACCAAATGTTGGTACCAGATCAGCGAACCTGTAACAAATTTGATATAACCAAAGTAGAAACTTTTAAGTTGAGCCTTCCCCAATTCTAAAAAAAAATTAAATTATATTCATCGATCGAAAAAAAACTATCAAGCTTAATAAAACATTGTTTAAAAAAAACTGTACATACAGCCCATTTATGAGAAACTCGTAAACCCACTCTTTATCAACCAAAAATATATAGCCTAGCCGTAACGGTGACTTTAGGGGTAGGGGGCGATGTGGAAGTTACACTTACCTCCATTGCTCCAAACTATTTCTATCAAATTGTTTTATTCTTCTATAATTATTGAATCTCCACCATTATTTGAATATTTTCTCTTTATTTTTGAACGCAACTGTAGTGAAATTACACACATAATAGTGTAATTTCACTATTCTCGTATTTTTCAGGTCTACCCAAATTACCGCGAAGGAAGTTGGATTTTCCGGAATTTCCAAAACAAACAAGGTTACAAAAATTAATGATTTGTATTTCATTTTAAGCTTCGTCTATTTGCGAATCTAAGTTTTCAGTTTCGATTATGAAACTTTCCTGTGCTAAAAAATTCGCCCACGTTGCAAAAATCCAAAACCATGATGATAATTCTAGTTATTAACAAGACTAAAGTCAGATTGGACAAAGGGCAGTTAAGAAGTTATGTATATTAATCATCAATTAAAAGGCTGGAAGTTTAAGAAGAAGAAAATCATAAATGCAAAGTCTTGGAACAAACACCTCAACTGAAAACCTTACAAAGATCATTAGAAACAAAAGTGTCACTGCGATTGGTGAATAGGGTTGTGGGGTAGGTTATAAATTAAAATCAACTTCGAATCCAACTCTGACTCCAGAAATTTTTGATAGAGTGACTCCAACTCCGACTCCATTCAGCAAAAATTTAATAAGACACCGAATGTGACTCCACAGCCATGGAAAAACCATCAAGTCTGCAAAACAATTTTGCGACTCAAAGTCCTAGGTTAGCAATACTAAATTTGTTCAGAATATAAATACTGTTTGTAAAAAATAATAAGGATGTCACTACTTAAGAATAGAGAAAAGACCATAAGAAGCTGATTGAAAGCAAAAAGAAAAAACATTTTAATAGCTACCTTAAGGCCAATATTTCTAAAAACATTCACAAACAAGAAAAGTATGAGGTGTTTTAAGTAGACATAACTCCGAAAGAACATAACCAAAGGCCAAGCCATCCCATCTCTAACATCCTGGGAATGACATTATCAAGGTCAAATTAGTGAAAATAAATTGAATCTCTGGAAATTTCCCATACAATTAACCAAGAAACTTCCTGGTTTCCTTTCTAAGAGAAACATTATGCTTCACATAGTCTACTTGAAAAAGGGGAAATTGAAAAATCAATTACGGAGGAATGGCGAGCCTCATCCCTAATCCTAGAGGGAATTCCGATGAAATTTTTTAAGCATGTGAAAATACAAATCCTTCCAGAAATACCAAGTTTATTCAGGCATATAATTGCAGCTAGAGCTTGGCCTGTAGACTAGGAGGCTTTAATTATTTTCCCCTTTTCAAGAAAGATGATCCGAAACTTGGTTAAAATTCTGATCATTAAGTTTTACTAATTACATAAGTTTAACTAATTACATCTTCCAGAACAGATTTTAGATCAAATTTAAAAGAAAAATGAGGAACAAGCAGAATTTTCGGGACATTATTCAATAACAGTTAGCGTTTTCGTTTAAAATGCATTTATGCGGATATATTGTGAGGGTAAAGGTAAACTTTTTACTGCTCTATTGGACATGGGTAAAACTTTAAATTGACTGGGCCATTTGATTTTTAAGTACCAAAGACATCAAAATAAACACACACACACCCAATGGCCCAGTGTTAAGTCTATTCAAAAATGAAAACCACAAATTTTTTATTTTTCTTCTGGTAATTTCAAAATTACAAAGTTTGACAGAATCACATTTTGTTAGTGTTGCCAAGCTAAATCTTAAAATTAAATAAGGAAAACTAGTTAGTTAAATCTGGCAACGCTTTTCGTTCGTAAAATTCAAACACAAAGCAAATTATAAGTTGCGTATTGTTTGGACACATCTTTAACGTATTCTTTTTTTTATATTTGCTTTCTGTTCTTCTTTTTGTAAACGATAACTTATTTGACTCTAGTGTTCGAGCATACCACATCACATCGAATAAGCAAAATAAGGAAGGGCATTGCCCTTTCTCACGTCATTTATATTCTCTTCAAAAGGCATATAGGGAGATACATGAGCGACTGTCATGGTTTCAGGATGATTCATTGAGCTTGAGTTTCAAGATTATTATTACAGTCCTTGTGCGCATATACATACGTTCTACTGACACACATATCTTCAATTCTGTACAGAAAGATTGCTAAGTATACGGGGCGCAGCCAGGTGTGTATTTTGGATAAGGAGAGGGGTCTGAGAGCTTACTGTCTGTAACAAGATCTATCAGCAGCCAGGGCCTAGACAGCCGAGAATGGTCCCCAGGAACGACTCTCTTCGTCACCCCTCACGCTCTAGTTTTTTTAGAAAGCTAAGCTTATGATTTAAATTTCCCTATAAAACAAGAGGTAAGAGCTCATATGGCACTTGTGACGAAGCAAGAAGAGCTAAGAACCAAGAGCTCATAAGGTATGAACTCTAACAAAATTCTAAGAATCAATAGATTGATTTAAAAGGAAGCGAAGAAAAAAATTCAAACTAACAAAAGACAACATGGACTAATTAACCAGTATCAAAAAGGAAAAAAGGCTGCAGAGGGTCATAAAAGTGAATAAATTTGATAGTCTTTTTACATAAATCATCACTGGAAGACCGAATCCGAGAAGGCACATCAATTAAACCAAATCAAGCAATTATTTTTTTGTTTCGGTGCCATCTAGGAAGCCGGAGGAGGAATTTGCAATATCTGAAATAAGCTGTACCTAGAGTATGTCGATCTTTCTTACGAAACAGATGAGCCATGTCTGATAAAAACAAAAACACAGGGGCGCAATATTTTTGTGTCTCCGAAAATAAAAAATTTTGGAAAACTCAGAATCGTTAAAATAACCCACAAACAGTTAAGTGATTAAAACTATTTATCAAACTTACGTTGCGAATGTCCAAATCTCGTCCGATATCTCGTTGTACCTCTCGTCCTTTTCATAACTTTTGATGCAAACTTGATTAAAACGAAAGAGCCGAATGCAAATAGGATTCTCCACTTTATCTGCCCTTTTGTAGCCACGGTCGTCAGTGTTATAAAAATTTCATGTCTTTCACTGCGTTCATATACGTATTTCGCTATATTTGAAATTAGTGAAAATCCGTCTAGAATCAAAATAACAGTGAATCCAATCAAATACTTCATGCAAAAAATAATAGGGAGATAAAGAAAAATCGCCAAGTTAAAGACGAATTGGACAAAATCCATCAGTAGTTGGCAACACATTGTAATTTTTAAAATGTCATTAGTCTGCAAAAATAGCTTAAATTCATATATAGACATGCCAGGCTTTATTGAAATCCTGTCTTTCTTTCAACCTTCTCATACATAGTGCCACAAACAAAACTTTCACAAATCCCGATGGCAGCAGTTACAGATTTGGCCATAGTTCAGTCTCAGCTACAATAAAAAAGTTTTATAAAAATCATATAAAAATTCATATTTTTCATACTGGCAAATGGAGGCCAAATGTTCAATGGGTTTTTATTTCATCATAAATACTTTTCAAGCTCGTGGGGTCAACTAAGTTGCAGGATAGGGTTCCACCTGTTAAGGCAAATAGTGCGAAATCAAATTTACTGACTTCGGTAGCCAGATATAATAATAATATAGTCAATATATCAATTAAAACATGGTCAAGCATGAATCGGTTATTACGCTATCCACTTCAGTTTTCAAATAATTTACCGTGTTGACGGTTTTTGAATTTTTTTTTCGAAATCGTCTCAATTTTGTCTTTTTGATAGTTGACTGTGTTTATTTGTATTTTTTGAACATTTAGCGTGTTAATCATGGCTGTGTTTAGTCTTTTATATTTTCTCTTAATATATTTGAATATTCTTCGGTAGAGAAACCGAATAGGCGAGACGCAAGTTCGCCGATAATGAGAATTAGGCTGGTTGACCTTCGATATTTACTTCTGTGAAAAAAAAAAATCAAAGATTCGCATTGTGTGTGTTTGAGCTTTTTTATTTTTGCATTAAAAAGTACAAATACTGCTTCCAACCTTTGCCTATATAGTAATAGGATGGCTTGGTGAGTAGATATTTTTAATGTATTTTCCTTAGTTAATTCTGGGAGAACTTCGAAATCGTTCTTTGCTGGTACATCAGCCATTGCTAGGCAAGCACAGGTCTATTTACCGTTGATCGTTCAACAATCTTCTAAATTTGTCAGTTGGCCAATTCTCATCTCTATCCATGCATTCTGTATTACCATAGTCAGTATATATTGATGGTAACAGAATGTTGATTTTATTCTTTTACGTTGTGTATTTTATTCTTTTACAGAAATATTGGCATTTAAATTTGTGTTTAGGTTTACTTACATTATTAGTAGAATTTGTTGTTATTTCTATGCCTTCGGTATATTTTATTGTTTCTGGTATTTCATTTCTACATGTTATTATATATGATTCTATTTGAGTTCGTTTCATTTCAGGTGGCATGGCTTCTGATGTGGCTTGAGGGATATTAGTGTTAGACTTTTCCTGGGTTAGCTTGATATCAGTCAGTTTGGCTTGAGATGTGTCTTAGGCCTTATTTATAACATTTGTAATCTCTTCATCTTTTGATTTTCCATCAAAGAAAATGGATAATATCTGTTGACGCCACAATCTCTTGAAATAATTAAACTCATATATAGACATGCCAGGTTTTTTTGAAATCCTGTCTTTGTTCCAACTTTTTTCATATATAGTGCCACAAACAAAACTTGCACAAATCCTTATGGCAGCAGTAACTGATTTGGCCATAGTTCAGTCTCAGCTACAATAAAATAAGTTTAAAAAATTCATTTAAAAATGCATATTTTTCATACTGGCAGATAGAGGGTTTTTATTTCATCTGGAATACTTTTCAAGCTCGTGGGGTCAACTAAGTTGCAGAATAGGGTTCCACCTGTTAAAGCAAATAGTGCAAACTCAAATTTACTGACTTTGGTAGCCGGATATAATAATAATATAGTCAATATATCAATTAAAATCATGGTCAAGCTTGAATCGGTTATTACTCTGTAATAAGTATAACCACATGAATATAAACTATTATTGATTAAATGTTAAAAAATATTCCTTTTCGAAAATTCAATTAAATCCCATTCGAGAATCTTTATCAAGTTTTAGCCGGTTCTGCGTACGTCAGTTAACGTAAGTTAACGTCAAGAAAAGTAGCTGGTTGGAAAAATGTGATGTTTTAGGAAAGTATAAAAAGTAAAGTTTTCTAGCCTTGGCTCTCTTGGTTTTAAGTAATTTGTCGTTTTACTATACTGCAGCCAAAAGAATACACCATTAGTCTTAAGTAAGTGTGGCGTAGGTTGTAGGTTTTGTTTGGCGTTTTTATAAGTGTTATTGATATTCTCGTGCTTTCACTGGATTTTCAGTTAATACAGTAGTTGAAAGAGAACCTTGGATTTCCTTAGTTAAAACTCGGTCAGGACCAGCGCATACTTGCCCAGGCATTTGAGATCGACTATGAAATTGCTGATATAACGCTTGCGGCTGCCAGTACTGGGTAATTTGAAACCGGCGGGCTCGCCTTAACGAGCGTTAAGGATCCCTGAGAAAGATTTACTTCAGGCAGCTGACCGTTGGGCTTGTACAGTCTTCAGTCGCAACGAACTGAGTGACCAAAAGCATTACGGTTTACATTTTTACCGCAGGCATTTACATTTTTTTTTCATTTTTTCCATTTCCATTTACTTTTTTACAGCATTACGTTTTGGCACACATACAAGAGTAAGTGTGGATTTGTCTTGTAAGGGCTATTTAACCAAACCAAACCCCATCGGTAGTGTCCCATAAAAAGATGTCGATCGAAAGGTGTATGCGAATTTCATAAGAAAAATATGCGCAGAACAAAACAAATAGTGTTTGGCAGACACTGGTACTAATAAATCCATGGTTTGCACTTGTGGGTTAGCTGCTAATTATTTCAGCAATCTCTAATCAAACCGAAAGACCAACTTTTCTGCGAGATAGGTCCAGCATTAGAGATCTATTCACCCATATAATCAAAGGATCGAACAGAACGAATAACCTTGGTAAGAAAATCTAAAATAATACTGATACTTAGAATAAAAGACGGGGACTCCTTTTTCGTATGGAAGAGTATTGTAATAAGTATAACTACATATATATAAACTGTTATTGATTAAATGTCAAAAAGTATTCCTTTTCAAACATCCAATTAAATTCCATTCGAAAATCTATCAAGTTCTTGCAGGTTCGGCGCACGTCAGTTAACCACAGAAAAGTAGCTGGCTGGAAAAATGTAGCTGGAAAAGTAGCTGGATCGAAAATTCAATTAAATCCCATTCGAGAATCTTTATCAAGTTTTAGCCGGTTCTGCGTACGTCAGTTAACGTAAGTTAACGTCAAGAAAAGTAGCTGGTTGGAAAAATGTGATGTTTTAGGAAAGTATAAAAAGTAAAGTTTTCTAGCCTTGGCTCTCTTGGTTTTAAGTAATTTGTCGTTTTACTATACTGCAGCCAAAAGAATACACCATTAGTCTTAAGTAAGTGTGGCGTAGGTTGTAGGTTTTGTTTGGCGTTTTTATAAGTGTTATTGATATTCTCGTGCTTTCACTGGATTTTCAGTTAATACAGTAGTTGAAAGAGAACCTTGGATTTCCTTAGTTAAAACTCGGTCAGGACCAGCGCATACTTGCCCAGGCATTTGAGATCGACTATGAAATTGCTGATATAACGCTTGCGGCTGCCAGTACTGGGTAATTTGAAACCGGCGGGCTCGCCTTAACGAGCGTTAAGGATCCCTGAGAAAGATTTACTTCAGGCAGCTGACCGTTGGGCTTGTACAGTCTTCAGTCGCAACGAACTGAGTGACCAAAAGCATTACGGTTTACATTTTTACCGCAGGCATTTACATTTTTTTTTCATTTTTTCCATTTCCATTTACTTTTTTACAGCATTACGTTTTGGCACACATACAAGAGTAAGTGTGGATTTGTCTTGTAAGGGCTATTTAACCAAACCAAACCCCATCGGTAGTGTCCCATAAAAAGATGTCGATCGAAAGGTGTATGCGAATTTCATAAGAAAAATATGCGCAGAACAAAACAAATAGTGTTGGGCAGACACTGGTACTAATAAATCCATGGTATGCACTTGTGGGTTAGCTGCTAATTATTTCAGCAATCTCTAATCAAACCGAAAGACCAACTTTTCTGCGAGATAGGTCCAGCATTAGAGATCTATTCACCCATATAATCAAAGGATCGAACAGAACGAATAACCTTGGTAAGAAAATCTAAAATAATACTGATACTTAGAATAAAAGACGGGGACTCCTTTTTCGTATGGAAGAGTATTGTAATAAGTATAACTACATATATATAAACTGTTATTGATTAAATGTCAAAAAGTATTCCTTTTCAAACATCCAATTAAATTCCATTCGAAAATCTATCAAGTTCTTGCAGGTTCGGCGCACGTCAGTTAACCACAGAAAAGTAGCTGGCTGGAAAAATGTGGTTTTTTGGGAATTCCTTCTTTCGTACTAAGATCGTTACGGGTGCCCTGCATTTTACAATAGATATGAAAAATCTGTATTTTCAATAACGGGTGCTCTAGTTGTCCCTACGCCTAGCCAAATACATATATTTTTTGAACTTAATAAGATTTAATATTTCTGATTGTGTACAACAAGTCAGCAAATACTTGTAACACTCGTGAAAAACGGACTAATGTAAGAAAACTAAATTACAAATATATAAGCTTTGAAGGAATTATTGACGGCCAGAAGGCAATATTTTAGTTGATGGACCTCACACCTTCTTCTTAGGTCATTTCTTCCAGTGGGTTTTCTCATCCTAAGACCTCCAAACCTAAGCAAAATCTTTTATAATCAGCTACATGTACAGTGTAATGTCTAGTTTGTTTGATTTCTGCCCATGTGTGAAAATGTAATAGTTCTGTGGCTTTAATCCCGGCAAACACCTAAGCGATAAATTGAAAACCATTTGGGCAGTATTCACAAGAAACAATTACAGATTCTAATGTTGACGAGCCATTCTACTTTCTCCACTGCGGAATATTACTTCTGACTCCTTTTAAAGTTGACAATAGCAAACTGCGAGTTGATACTTGGTCGCTTTGCTTCTCTCCATGGAAACACTATTTTACGAAATGTTCACAATTTGTTGTTAAAAGATTGTGGTTTCGAAATTCTGGCTGTGAGGCATTGCTATGTGCAGCAAAAAGGGCAATAAGGACCACTTCTTCTCTTGGTCTTTTATCATATCCAGTAGTCTGTTGTTTATCAATCCTCCATTTTAAGCTCACTTCAATTTCCTTTTCCTAATTGCCAAAAGAAATGGGCCATCCAGGTATAAACCAAAACGATCGAGAATTGTCTGGGTCACCTTGACCATACATATGTACAACAACGTGTTTGAAAGATTTTATGTCCTCGTTATCTGCAACATGACTCCAGTGCGCAATATAGACAACTCATTGACAGTAGAAGGTGTTGAAGGTACTTCTATGAAATTCCAACAAGTCCCCGGGTTTAAGATCCTGGTAATTTAGATCGTCTAAATTTTTTCCACTTGCCCGCCATTACGAATCATTATATCTCTGAATCTATATTTTCTATGGGATAATTGTGTTCCCTTATGTCGAATGCCAGTAATGTTCCTTTCTCATCTATCGCGGCAACTGCCCATTCAAATAGTGCAGAAATATCTCTGTGCATGGAATTGTTTTCCAGGGCATCTAGAATAGGTAGAATAGGCATCATTAATTTCTGGTTTCTAAAATTTTGAATTTTTTCTTAGAGCTGTTTTTTTTTTCTTTTATTTTTCATTTTAACGCTTTCCAGAAAATTGATTGCGGTAAACCATAGTTTGGTGAAAATATGCGTAATCCTGAAAGTCCACTGTTCATAAATTTGCCTTAGTTTAGATATATGATTTTGACTAATGGATCCTTGCTAGTTACAATTTCACAAGTCTCATCCGAAGTCCAAACTATCCATTCTAACTTTTGCTCCTGCTAAGCTTTTACTAGAGTCTTTGTTAGGTTGTTGGTTTACCATATTTCATAGGTCGTTGTTACCTTTCATGATTGTGAGATGATTTCTACCACTGTTTTTTTTTCATTTTCAACAAAAAACTCAAAACTAGGATAAGTTCCTACCTTGCCAAAAATCTCTGCTAAAATGGTTAGTTCACATTCTCGTGAATAATCTTTTGTTACCATGTTATGTCGCTTTCTTTCCTTACAAAACCACCGTAATGGGGAGGTATCTCCCATGGGCGCTGCAAAATCAGTTACTTCTATAGAATCCATGCCGATAATTGTCTACAAAACGAACCAACTTGGAATTGGATCACTTCTATGGGGGTTTTACATTTAATACATTTTTTTTTCTTATTACTTCAAAACTAACCTCGTCGGAGGTAAACATGACCCAACGAACCGTTTGGAGAGACTCAGACTCCTGTGGAAGCCCTAATCGCTTTCTATTTCCCCGTAATGCTTACATGACTTTTTGGTAAGAATCCGAGTGAGACCTAATTTTTGTCGCTTCGTCAAATTTTTGCATTAATGTTTCCTCGAAAGCGTTAATCGTTTTTCTCGAAGCGTTAACCCTTCTGATCCATGGGCTTCGGTATCGGTTGACGACTCTCCAGTTTCCTCTGAGCTCATTTTCTGTCGTAGTCTGACGGGAGTATTGTAATAAGTATAACTATATGAATGTAAACTATTATTGATTAAATGTTAAAAAATATTCCTTTTCCAAAATTCAGTTTAATCCCATTCGAAAATTTTGAAACACAAAGAGACACCGGTACAAATAAATCCATGGTATGACTTTGTGGTTTTCCGCAATCTCTAATCAAACCGAAAGACCAACTTTTCTGAGTAAGGAGGCTCTTTTGAGGAATTATTATTGAGTCAAATATATATATATATATATATATATATATATATATATATATATATATATATATATATATATATATATATATATATATATATATATATATATATATATATATATATATATATATATATATATATATATATATATATATATATATTTATTTATATATATATATATATATATATATATATATATATATATATATATATATATATATATATATATATATATATATATATATATATATATATATATATATATATATATATATTATGAAAAGAGAAATCACCAATGCAACAGCACAAACACATAAGAAAAAAGAAGAGGTAGAAGGAGAAATGGAAGACTGTTTTCCTAAATTAGTGATTAATATAGAACAGCACTTGAATGAGGCCTTAACCCTACTCATTCATACAATCACATAGGTCAAACAGAATAGCCATACACAATCAACCATAAAGAATAATTCATGGACAGGCAGTCATGTCGTCAATAAGTATAAGTCGTTATTTACCAAAAAAATATACGTATATACATACATATTTATATATATATATATATATATATATATATATATATATATATATATATATATATATATATATATATATATATATATATAAATACATATACACATATATATATATATATATATATATATATATATATATATATATATATATATATATATACACACACATATATATATATATATATATATATATATATATATATATATATATATATATATATATATATATATATATATATATATATATATATATATACATATACCAGTATATTCTCAATTGAAAACGACATTATAATTTTTATGAAAATTGGCAAACTACCATTTTCCGGTGGTCAAAAAAATATCTACAGAAAATTCTTTCCTCTTCTATGTCCTTTAACATTTTTCTGAAATGTAATCCCAATTTCTTTATTGACAAATTAATTGATTCTGAGCTTTCAAAGAAACAAATTTTCGCGTACAAAAAAAATTTGTATACCATGGGACCAAGGTTCACTCGGTGATTAATGTCGTTTTAATGAGATTACTATAATAAAATAGTTGTCCGTTTTCTAGTTAAAAAGAACAATCTAGATAGGTCACGAATTTGGAAGATTAGTTTAGGGCTTTTATTAATTTGGAAAGAAAATTTTCAAATGAATTATATTATAGATACTCAGACATTCACCCAGATGGTTTAACTTCCTACTGCGAATAAAATAAAACTAAATTAAAGTTGTTTTTCGTGTTAGAGATTAAAAATAACTGTCTTACTTTTCACCGAGCGAGGCTCGGTCCTTTGGTACTAATTCCATACAAGAGGAAGAGATTAAACAACTAGGTAACAAGACAAAGCGGGACGAGTTGAAGAGAAAAGACTAAGAAGTTGACAGAAAGAAATAGCTGCTAAAAGTGGTCTTAAGGAAGTAGAGCTCTATATTGTAATAGAGAAAAAAAAGTCTTAATTCAATATCAATTAAAAAAAACGTTTCTAACAAAAAGATTATACTAAGAGATAAGTAGAAATAAAGTCAAATAATCCCCAAGCTCAAAACTATCTATAATAAGTAAATAAACGTCTACCACAACAAACAAATGAAAACCAGTAGAAATTGCAATAAATACACAAATGAAACACTAAACGAGCAGGAACTAAAAGAAGGAGGGCTGACATACCCCGTCCCTTCTAAAGACCAGAACAAAATTTGCACTTTATTGAAAAGAATCCTTAACTACAATTTATCATAATCTCGTATCGTTTTGGATTCTATTTATTTATTGTAGTAAATTTAAGGTAGTTTTACGCCTGAAAAATAATTTGACCCCATTTCCACCTATCTCTGGTTCAATATAGTTCTTCAATTTTCTTTGGAAAACTTATTTCGTAAAAATACCTCTTTTTTAAATCAATTTCTGCCCGTTCTGAATTGACATAGTTCTTTATCATTTGTAAAGAAAACATATTTTAACAGTAGTGGTAGCAGCAACAGCAGTAGTAGTGGCAATAGCAGCAATTGCATGCAGTCGAAACCGCAGTTCCAAGGAGTCACAGACGCAATCACACATAGTTGGAGTCATGGTCCTCAGTTTCCGCAGTTGCAAGCAGTTACAATCACAGGCAGCCAGAGTCGTAAATAGTCGTAGTGGCAACATTAATAGTTGCATAAGTAGTAGTTGTAGTAATAGTAGTAATAGTAGTAGAAGCATTAGTAGCACTTTGCGCTTAGCACTCTTTTTTTTACATCCCCTCAACTGACACTGAAACTTTAAACTGAATAGCCAAAGCAGTTTCTGAAACATTGCTGATAAGCCCTTTTTACAATGTGCATGCACACAGTTTTTTTTGATTTAGTTCAACATACTCACGACATTACCTGGAATTTTCCCCTTAATACCGAAGTTTTAGTAGTAGTAGCCACAGTAGTAGTAGTAGTGGCAATTATAGCAGTAGTAGCAATACCAAACAAATATTACCTTTTCGTTAGTTCAACATACCCCCACAACAAGCTCAGTAAGTCCCGAGAAATTTTTGGAAAATATATAAAAAAGGATCTAAATCTGCGCTGTTGGGACTACAACACGTTTTACTCTTGGTTATTAAGTTGTTTGTTTTGTTACCCCTTTTGACTCAACGGTGTTGATATAGTCTTGCTTCCGGCCTAATTTGATTTTCACAAAGAGGCACTTCATGAGAATTCCTAGTTTATACATGTTGACCTTGGACTTGATTCTGCGAGGCACTCCTTTTTTGTACTTGAGAAAACATGGTCCTTTCGCAGATCATGTAAATTCAATTCTAAAAACAAATTTGAAAGGCCTAGATAAAGAAGAATTGTTCCAAGTTGAAATCAATGCAAAATCTTCCTTCTAAATGTCATATTATATAAGCTCAGAGAAAGCTTACAAGAAAAAGCTTGACGATGAGCAGGGGAAAGAGGATTATTAAAAACGTATTCGAGTGTGATTTATATTGGGGAGAAAGTGCTAGAGATTAAGGTGGAAACAAAGGAAATTGAAAGTGAGTAGAAAGTCCTGTCAGGTAATCAAAAACATAAATTGATTTTCCCCTGGGGTTTCTTAAGCTTGGATTTTATTTTGACACCTCCAATAAATGGAACTTTCTAGAGCCAGGCTCTCTAAAAGGAATCGAAATTAAATCGAAAATCTAATAAGAAATACGTGCAAGGGTACTTTTCTTTTTTGTTGGACCTAAAACAAACGCTCAGTGATAAGAACTAGTGTCTTGGCTATGAATTTCTAAGCGTATAACCTGCTCTAGTACCCCACAAGCATCCTAGTTAAAGGACAAATAAGTCTAAAAAACAGGAGCAAAAAAAAAACATAGGAATCAAATATAACAAACCCTACCTCGACCTAAGCAATATCTTGATACACGTGTTTAATTTAAATCAGGCTAAGCTTTTTGGACTCCTGTTTCAATGAAAGATCAAGACTTTCCAACATTTAAAGCAAGGTAATTTACATTAAACCACTGGATAACTCATTAAAAAAGGGCAGACACATAGCCTAAGTTTTGAAAAAGCTGATATCTATAAGAAGGACTGTTATATCTCAGCCAGGTTTCTAGGGAAATAATATCTGACATCCTGATGATGCCATTGAGTGCCTCAACAAAATTCAAACGCTATAGGAGGAGAGATTCCCAAAACCTAACTTGTCAAGACAATTACCACAAGGACTTGCTGGATCTCGATTCAACTTGGCAGGAAAGTAAAAACCAGTGTCCCTCATGTGCACTTCTGTGATTCATTGCTGTTCCCATTTCTGAAGAAAAATTGAGAAGGAGGGGACTGAGCATGTAATCAAAACTAAAAACAAAGAAAAACTTGGCAGATAGCAAGAGTTGATTCCTCATTTCCAAGTTGAGCCTCTTAATGGTCCGGACCTTATCCAACCTCTATGAGGGATCTTGACAGTGGAGGTGTTCAAATTATTTTTATTTGGGCATATATCAGAAGGTAACCATTTAGTCCCAGTTCCTTCGGAGGTGCAACATCAAATCAACCTATTTAGAAAGAGAAAGGTCCCTAAATTTTTGTCAAAAAAATCTATTAGAAACGGCTTTTGGATTACCATTGCATTGGATTACCAAGAATGACAAGATGTAACATACGAGTGTCCTAATGTGCCTTTTAAACCAACCGAAAAAAATCAATCTATGAAAGTAAGTTCAACAAGGATACCTTGTTGAAAAAATTTGCTATTTTTCATCAATTCTACTTCTAAAGATGACTATTGATGTAACTTGTTTGAAATATGAAGATTTTCAAAATCACAATTATCTGCAAACTTGCAAAATCTTGCTAAAATTATTTTAAACACGTTCACATGCTTCAGGGAAAAGTTTATTAACTTCAGGTAGTCTATTAAACTCACTTGTGTCAGAACAGTTCTGAACATTTCTAATGAGAGCTGAACTTTTTGTTCGTCTAAGACTAAGATTTTTAAGACCGCCTTCTTTTTTTTATCAAATCAGCTAGATGATCAACTGATCAGTGTATAAGGAGTTGTGGCAGCCCATCATATTTCTCACACCATCACACCCGATTAATAAGTAAAATAGCACATAAAATAAGTAAAATCATTATAACAGAATTGTAAACACATGATCAGCAATTTTTTAAGCATTATTACTGCACCTTTAATTACAGTACTTGTCGTATTGAATTCAAGAACACTGTTTAAGGATATCTAACTACTTGGTAAATGTTAGATGTCTTTATTTTTTACATAGACTATTTTTTGCTTTTTTTTTATATTTCTGATGTATGATTGTGTCGAAAAGAAAACACAACTTACTGTTTCATAGCCTCTTAACTTATATACATCAGCAATATTTATTTACTATTGGGACTGGATATTGATATATATAAGAGATGACATCTTAATTCTGTTTTGTTGCTATATCCTCCCAGGTTTTTTGACTTTGATCTTGTCGGGAGCAGTAGGGTTTAATTGATGAATCTCTGGTACGTCAAAAATCTCTTGTTTGGGTTTCGTTCTTCGCAGTTTCAGGAGCTTTTCAAATTTTAATATTAGTAGTGCTCTTGTTAGTTAAATAAGAAATACCAGAAATATAGTATTTATAATATTGTACCTGGAATTTGGCGAAAATATTCCATACTGGCTTTCCACATATTTTAATCTTTGGTCGTCATTAGTGAAGAGTGATATTTGTAAGTCTAATGCCTCTTTTATCTTCGTCAAGGTAGATAGTACAAGTGAGTGAGAGGCAAATCTGTAATAAGCCCTTTTTAGGATCTAATAAAAAATGATGTCATTTTACTGTTGATACATTTTTTCCTGTAGGGGTTTACACTTTTATGAATATTTCAATAAACAATGCATAACCGTGTTTTGATTCTATTTGAAATTTACTCAAAAATTACTTCTTGACTCTAAAATTACGCATTTTATTCGTTTTCAGTTTTGTATCAACATTTATTCTGTTAAAAAAGTGCTCAGCCAACAGACATACCAGGTGTAAAGTACCCAGTCTCTTCAGATCCTGGAAGTCACAACGTTAGACCCGGTCATCACTTGAATGGGTGACCAAATGGGAACACTGGATGCTGTGTGCATTTCTTATAAAAATTTCTTCAGAAAAAAATGTGAAATGATCCATATATTACCATAAAGGCAAAGATATACTAAATCAAACTGACCTGTTTCTCTGGATACTTGAATTATACAGGTTTATCCCAGTTTTGACCTGATTTTTTTTTTTGCAGAAACTAAATTTCAGCTGGAGGGGGGTGGGGGCAAACAGAGGTCTGGAGGGAGCTAAATTTTGTCTAAACGGGACAGGTGGCAGTAATCTAGAAAGCAAAATAATGTGGGTATATTTTTTAGCACATTTCAACAGTGTTTATTATATTATTCAGGCTTATCTTAGTTTTGAAAAGATTTTCAGTTCTAGTTTTGGATAAAAAAGTCCAAAGTTTTGTTTATATTCATTTCTGTTACTTTATTACGAGGTGGGCAAAAATTTAAAGGGGGTGGGGGGGGGGGGGTTCAAACCAACTACCCTTAACCATTTGCCCCCTGGAACCCGCTTGCCTTCATTTGGTAAGTATGCAGCCTATCTGGTGATCCCTATTTTTTGAATTGGAATATGTGATTTGACATTTGTCCATTTTACTGTTTTACTTTTTCGTCTACTGTGCCAAAATTTCTTGTTTTGCCCGTTTGCCATCTCCTGTATTCTTTTCAACTATTGCTGTACTGCTATGTTCATATTCAAAGCTAACTCTATCTTGGTTTTGCCATGTATCTTGTTTCCTGTAACTATATCTTGGATATTCATTAAACACTCGCTATTCTGTGAATTCTTTTGAAGAATCTCCGTAGCAGATTTTAGGTGAAATTTTATTTAAAATATATTAATATCATCAAAAGATATTTCTATATCAAAACTTGGATCCATGTTCTTATTTATTGTGTTGTTGCTCGCTGTAAGTTAGTTTCACAACTAGAAAGTTCTGACGAAATCATTTCGTTGTATGCACGAATCACATAGCTCTTACATATTTGCACCAACTAATGTGAAGAGATTTCATGACGTTTGCTCATGGGTTGTTACAATCGTGCAAGCCTACGGTTGTAACAGCTCACTTCTTTTGTGTTTCTTAGCTGTAACAGCCTTACGTAACAGTGCTATTTCAATTATGGTTGTAATTACAATCTTGCGGTCTACAATATTACCTGCGTAATAACCCAGTATGCATTTGACGTTTGTAAAGGGGCAAAATAGAATTATGATTCAAATTATTAGATATACATTAAGCCTGTGAAATATATGCCTGAGACCAATAAATTAGTGTGGTTCAATCTAGCAATTAGACTCAAATAAATACCAGTGGAACATTCTTTTTGTGAACTGAACATATTTACCTTTCGTGGCAGCTTATTTTTATTTATTTAGTTCTATTTATTCAGAATAAAATGCACCAGCGTATCAATATTTGTAGGAATAACTAATAATTGTCAATTCGACCTATATTCAAAAATAAAAAATAAATTAGATTTTGGTCCCAAGGCTTTATGCAAGGCATTTGATGGCTTTAAATTATTGGAAAGACGCAATTTAGCTTCCATTTTCATTACATTCTGAAGATAAGGTTGCTTTATTATTGCCAAATCTCCTGTTATAATGTGTTCAGAAGTTGGATTTATAAATGATAAAAATTGCTTGCAATTACAAGTGGGCGTCCAATTACTATCCTTGTTAAATTATTGTTAAAAATAATTAGCCCAATCGTTCTTAGAACTTATACGGTTTGATTGGATTATTCTTATAATTCAAATTACTAGGAAGCGTATGTTTCACATCCTACACGTTTAAAACCCCAGATAAATTAATATCCTCTATGTGTTTACTACTAAAGTCTGTAGATAAACATATTATCTTCTCTTTAATAACAATCTTATAAGACTTTTTATAAATTGAAATTTTTTTATGTTTATTCTTATAAGTTTATATTTTAACTACTAAATAACAAAAACTATAAATACACACAACCGCCCTGGGGAAGGCTCAAACAGCCTGATGTTGGACGGCTGCAATCCTCTGATTCTCAACCTAATTTAATAAAAAAAATAAATTAAAGAAGGACAAAACTCTCTCACTCAATTACCCCTTAATACCAGAATATACATAAATAAAGGCTAACAAAAATTAAAAAAAGTTTTTTTTTAATTTTACTTTAAACAACCCAATATGTTCCGCCTCCCTAATGCCAGCTGAGATATCATTCCAAATAGCCGGAGCTAAATACCTAATTCCGAAAGCTGCACGTACAGTGTCTCGGTAATCAACAATAAAATTATCTCCCTCTCTAGTTTCATACCCATGGAGTGGACGATTTACTCGAAAAAAACTGGTAAAAACTAGAGGACATACATAATTGCAACATCGATACGCAAAAACAGCAGCTTGATAATCTCGAATCTGACCAATGTTAAGCACTCGTAATTTCTTAAGACATGACGCGGTATCATTCACATTTTCTACGTATTTACCAAGAAGACCTACTGTTTTATTTTGTAGGATCTGCACTCTTTTAAAATTTGCATAGAAATTACTAGACCAGAGGACACAGCCATAAGAAATATAAGGCGCAACAATGGTGTGGTATAATAATAAAAGAAATGGTAATGGTAAAACATGCTTTATTCGACGCCAAATTCCCAAACCTCTAGCAACTTTAGCTGCGACAAGATCACTATGGTTCTTCCAAGATCCATTACAATCAAGCTGGAACCCCGAATATGCACTTCATGCACCTGTGACAAAGGCCTGCCGTTAAAGAATATATTTTTATCAACACATGGAGGCTTACCAACTCTCCTATAAATCATAAGATTAGTTTCATTAACGTTCACTGACAAAAGGCTCAAACTTGTGAATACAAAAAATTCCTTTAATACCCTATTAACTTTCAACAACAAATTATCGACAGATTGACTAGACATAGTTAAAGCTGTATCATCCGCAAAAGTCGTGATACAACACTCAGGTAAGTAGAAATGCATTGAATCAACATACACAAGGTACAGAAGTGGTCCCAAAACAGACCCCTGAGGTACACCACACCTCACTTGAAAAGGAGAAGAAAACACATCATTTAATACAACTTGAATAGATCTACAACTTAAAAAAACTATTAAACCACTTTAAATAGTTACCACAAACTCCAAGGGATGGTAGATGTTTGAGTAGTATATTAAAATCCACTGTATCGAATGCTTTTCTAAAATCGATAAAAACGGTCAAAGGGATTTCACCACGTTCAAAGCATTTATTTACAATATCACAAAGGGAATGCACGGCGTCCAATGTCGAGTGACCTTTCCTAAAGCCAAACTAGTTTTCACTTAACATCCCGTTTTCATAAGGTGATCATAAAGCCTTTTATGTACAATTTTTTCAAATATTTTCGAAAACAAGGGTAGGATTGATATGGGTCTTTAATTTTCAATTTCTAGCTTAGAGCCACCTTTGTAAAGGGGAATTACTTTTGCCCTTTTAAGCGCATCAGGCAATATACGAGTTTGGAGGGAGATTGATTATATGGACTAGGCATGGCATTAAATAACACATCAGTGACTTAAAAGTTTTCACATTAATGCCATCTGTCCCTGCTGAATTCGATTTGATTGTTTTCACAACCTTCAGAATTTCATCTCTAGTACGAGGCTGAAATTCAATTTCATTTCCAATTCCTCTATCATCCACAAATTCATCTTTCATTAAATCATTATTAAAGTTCACCAACCCTGGCGCCTGTACATTTTGCCCAACACTTGAAAAAATCTCAGCAAATTTAGTCATGATACTTTTTTCATCATTAACAAGTTCACCTTGAATCAGTTGCAAATTAGGTGGAGCTTCTTTCTTTTTTCCCAATAGGTCATTAATAACTTTCCAAATTCTCTTAGCATTATCCTTATTTAAACTCCATTGGTTGGCAAAGTATTCTTTTTCAGCCTTTCTTCTCATCGAGTTTACTTTGTTACGTATTTTTTTGAATTCTTCCAGTTTCATGGCACATTCACTATTTAAATATTCCACATACGCTTGATATCTCAAATCTGACACTTTAAGAGTTTCAATAGTTATCCAAGGCTTCCTGGGTTCACACATACGGGGTTTCATGAATTTCACTGGGCAAGTCTTATCATAAATTGGCTGTACCACCCCCATCATACGATAAAATGCACCAGAAGCGTTATCTTTCATATCCATAATCTCACTAAAATCAATGGTACTCAACTCTTCGCCAAACCTCTGTAAATTCACCGTTTTCAATGACCTAGTCATTACTTTTTTTATTTTATTTCTTTTTATTCGACCACAAGGTACCGCTCCAACAACTGGGAAATGGTCCGAACAAGGGTATAGAACCACATCGGCATAACTACGGTCCAGATACTTAGAACCAACAAAAATATTATCAATAAGAGTGGCTGAATGACTCGTAAGTCGTGTTGGAATATTTACTATGGGGAAAAGATCATGAGCAACCATCGAATTAAAAAGAAATCAAAATTCGCTCCATTCAATGTAAGCAGATCAAAGTTGAAATCACCCATACAAATAAAATGTAAAGCTCTCCGAGACACTGCACGCGCAAGTTGATCGAACACACGTTCAAATTCTTCCTAGCTAGCACTTGGTTATTTATACACAACACTAATCAAAAATTTACTACTTCCCATATCTAATTCCAGACTGAAACAATCGAATTTACCCTCTATCCAAACATCAATATCATTTCTAACATGGTATGTCAACGACTTATAAATCAAAAACGCAATTCCCCCTCTATAAAGTGACGTCCGGTTTTTAATCTCCAAATTATAATCTGAAAAAGAATACAATGAGACAAAGTGTTCCTGACTCAAAAAACTTTCATTCAGGTTTTTTGCAATGTGTTAATATTTGTGATTTGGTAAAATTTATCACATTTTGTTTACCTACTGTTGCTAAAAAGAGGAATATATTAACAGGATAAGTTTGTTTTGGTGTTACTTGGTTGTTCTACATTTGCTGTTTTTTTTTCATGGGCATGTATTTTGGGGGTGATACCTGACACGGGGATGCCATGGATATTCTGTGGTAGGCACAACACTTGACTGGGTAGAGAATTTAAAGTGCCGAAACCCTATAGGCAAGTGTATTCTCCTGATGAGCCCTTGGGTTGGGTTGTTGCCTCCGAATTATTTGTCTTTAGTGTTTTTATTGTTTGGTAAATGACGACTTATGCTTATTGACGACATGACTGCCTGTCCATAGATTATTTTTTATGGTTGATTGTGTATGGCTATGCTGTTTGACATATGTGGCTGTATGGATGAGTAGGGTTAAGGCCTTGTTTAAGTGCTGGTCTATATTAGCCACTAATTTAGGAAAACAGTTTTCCTTTTCTCCTTCTATCTCCTTAATTTTCTTTTTTTTTCCTTTTTTTTTCTTTTTTTTCTTTTTTTTGTGTTTGTGCTGTTACACGGATGGTTTCTCTTTTCATTATATACCAATAAAACTAACTTTATCTTGAGAATGAGAGAAAAATTGCAACACATCCTCATAACACGTGGTTAGGTGGCAATTACAGGCACATAAACTCAGTAAATCGGATTCTGCGGGGTTTAACTGCGAAAATTGAACATAAGCACTGTTTCTCAACTGTTTAAATTTAACTTGGTTCATACAAGGTTCAATATCATTTGCTATTTGTGCCGACAAAACCTGCTTAAGGAGAAAAGGTCGGCTCATTAAATCATCCAGTATAGACGCAGCAAGAGTAAATGAAATCTCGTACCAAAACAAATCTCTCTAAATGAAAAAAAAAGCAAGAAAGAAAAACTACACATAAAAACGGAAAATAAAGAAAAGAAGAAAATACAAGTAAAAACCTTAAAACAAAATAAACAAATGTAAAAAAACACTAATCATAACATATGAGACTAATACAGTCGATAATAGAACGGATTTTCATGACTGTTGACCATGCACTAGGCTTTACCAAAATCTGACCCTAATCCGACCAAACATTTCTCTGACCCTACTTGTCTTTCGCTGCGTTCAAAATGTCCCGGCGACGTTTGGTTAGAGACTCCGATACAAAAACACCAGTTGAAGCAAGTTTAGCTTTTGCTTTAAACACTCTATGGACTACATCTTTGCCAGAAAATTTACCGACAATCGGAGCAACTCTAATAGAACTTTCTTCATAATCTGTGAGAGGTCTGTCACAGACATTTTGCTATTTATATTTGAAATATTGTAGTGCGAGTGTCTACACCAGGTAACTGCTTTACCCCATGAAATATAAGACTATCAAGCAAGGACTCTTGATCATAATCATCAACCTTTTTTTCAATTCTACTAATCCTCTCCTCCAATTTTTAATTTGAGTTCTCAGACTACTTAGAGCCAGCTCAATTTGAGCAAACTTCGAATTAAACTCGAGGGTGACTGAATCGTAAACCTCGCTGACTATCAGTTCAGTAATCTCTTTCAGTGACCTTGGGTCATTGAACTTTTCAGTTTCAGTCACTTTCTTTGTAATATTTTCCAGCAAATCACTTTTTGTCTTCTCCAGCTGGGCTTCAGTTGCAGTTAATATGTTGAAAATAGGGGTGATACTTGAAAAAACGTCTTTGAAAGAGTTTCATAAATCTCAGGGGTTTTATCAAGTTCAATAGTTGCTTTTTTAACAGCAGGCTTGGATGAATCTATCTTTTTGGGGTTGTATTCTTGAAGATTCGCATATATTAACCTAAATTCATCGTGACTACCGTAACAAAAGCCCAGATAAGTGAGCTTTCCGTGCGAATCCTTTCCTATTTGCATAATTCTCACAGGCCATAGGGGGTAGTTCTTGAATTTAGCTAGCGCAACATCAAACTGCTTGAAACGCTGCATCATTAACAATATCTTATTTTTATTTTTAGAAGTTTTTTATATTTTTATATTTATATTTTATTTATATCACAACTTTCTGGTCCAGAAACCGTGATGACTAGGCTGTATTCCCGACTTTAGTTTCTATTAAGGATAATATGAAGGTATGTCAATTTTAAAAGCACCTGATCCACCATCCAAAGTCACCTCATTGTCTGAGTCAATGCCCTTGACGCAAAAAGATGTCACCGTTAAAGGTGCAGTCATAAGTGGAGCAGAGCCGGCATCGCTTCTTATCAGCCACTGCCTCTGGCCAATGCTGGATGCCGTCACAGCGAAATTTATCATATGGCTTTGGTTTGACAAGCTTTGGTCTTTTTGGAGTGGAACAGTCTAGGTCTCTGAGGGGTCTTCCACGAGACCTTGGAGTTCCATCATTTGCAGAGGTAAGGTAGTAGGCGATTTTGCTCTTGAAGTCTAAGAAGCTCTTTTGGTGGGTTCGGCCGTGCTGACCCATATGACGCCGATAAAGCAACCATGCGTTGAAGGCCGAAAGATCCAAGAAACTTTAATAGTAAAAGGGACGCATATACCATTTCTTTCCACGGATAGCATCCTGTACAGCTCCATGAGCATATCACTGAGGTCAACGCCACCCATGAATTTGTTGTACTCAGCAATGCACAGGGAACGGACAACGACGACGTTCTTCCTCAGCTTACTGTCCTAGAGTTTCCAGTTGTCCGAAGGTTCGGCACCAACAAACGACGAAGGGATGCAGACGCTCTTGTTTTCAAACCACTTCGTAGCCACTCCACCGCTATTGGTCTCAACTCTGTATTCAATGCTTCCTCTTCTGTTTTTTTCAGTACATCATCAGCTTCGATAGAGCAACCTTTTAGTCTGTTTACCCTGACAGTGCCAGCTGAATAAATCCCGAGTAAAAGGAGCTCGCGAATCAGTGGTATACTTGTGTAATAATTGTCAAAAAAGAGCATGAAGTTCTCGTTTCTTGGAAACGCCTCTGCTAGTCTGAGCCCAACCTCTGCTCCCCGACCATGCTCATTGACTGGAACCGAACCTTTCTCAGTATAGACCACAAAGATGTAGATAATTCTGCTGACCCCTGCATGACTGAATATCTTGATTCCCCAAGAGTAGGGTTTGTCCTTGAGGTGATGCTTGAAGCTTAGCCTTTCCTTATAAGGGACCATTTGCTCATGATTTCTCTGCCTTTCCTCCGCAGGGATTTTCTTTTGATTTGCTCGCAGTCCGTCTATAACCGGCCGAAGTTAGAAAAGAGAGTCGTAGCCGTCTTGACCTTTTGGAACAGCAAGATTGCTATCGTTTGCACAAGAAAATCGTCGAAGGGTTTTGAACCGTCTCTGGACATGACATCTGCAATGAGAGGAAACCTTGTAGCTCTATCCCAGTGTTGAGGAATTGTTGGCTGTTTTATTATGCCCATGAGCATATGGATTCTCATGAACTGTCCCATCTCTTTACTGGTGACTTTCAGTTGGACACCCTCCTTCTGCATCGCATACAAATTGGACTGAAAACCAAGGCCTTCGACCATGTCATTGTCAAACATCTGCTTGAAATCTTCTCCATCGAAATTCTGTCGAAGATGAAGATTGGAAAGGTGTTGCTGTGCCCGAAGTAGATGGGTCACTAATTACAGAGGCAACCAAAGGGGATGGTGGTGGAGATGCACTTCGGTTGACGATGTGTACGTGAGTCAACGACGATAAAGGTAAATCATCCTCTGTGACGTCGTATTCAAGGGAGGGGTCAAAATGGGGGTTCCAGGCAGGATCGTTATCATATTCCTCATGTTCAAGGTCCTCATCGTCATCAATTTCCAGATCAGACAGTTCTACATCTGGTTCAAAAATGTACTGAACAGCTTTGTACCGCGAAAAGATTTGGTCCGCATTTCGTGTACTCTGGCTTCTGAATAATCTTTCCTCCCTCTCTGACAAGATAGCACTAAAAATAAAAATGATATATATTAGACCTACTTTTTTAGTTACATGCATTATATAAAACAATATAAATTAATTTCAGCAATAATTACTGAAAAATTTTTATGAAATTTACAAATATCAGCCCAGTCTCCGTCAAATTTGACCAACTAACTATTAACTATTTACCAAATTAACTATTTAGGGTTGAATTGGTTTTAAATACTCAAACTCCACAGACTTTTAAAAGTAAACTTTTTATTTTGATATCTTGCATTTTTCTGCATCCTGTACAAGATCGGCACTTTTGTTTTTAAGTTTCAATGACACACAACAAAAGGTAAGATAAGTTATTTGCCATACATAGACATACACAAAGGTTATATAAATTGAATGTATCAAACTTCTTTCATTTATCAAATAGGTATTTAAAAATCAAAAAACTGTCTGAATGCCCTGTGGATTGGTCCAGTAGTAAGCATGGCCATGTCCTTTTTTCACCCTCCTTGTGATCTCCTTTAATTTGACCCAATCTCATCAATTATGTCTTGTACAAGGGTTTGAGCTTACTCCTTTGTTTTAGGCCCTAGGTTGTGTAGTATTCCTTGAAATCAAGGTAAATTTACTAGAGCTTTGACTATTTTACTAGCTAAAAGACAACCTCCAACAGGTTGAACCCAACCCACCGTGAATTAGCATGAGAGGGTTGACTCTACTTCAGCATTGTGGAGTGACAGCCATGAGAGGAAAATTTTCAAGTAAATATACCCGTAGTCAACCTGCGTGTGTTCCCCAGCGAGAACCTCCAACAGGTGCGACTCTAGTTCGGCATTGTGAAGGGACACGCATGCACGGAGAGGTGTAGCATAAATGGGAGACAGTAACAACGGCCATCAAAGGGGTAAAATTAGCCTTGACTGGGCTGCCCACTTAATTGGACAATCTCTCTTGGCTTTTTTCCACAATTGACCATGACTTTGACTTTTCCCACAACTTTTCCTTTTTCCTCGATTAATACACAACAAACAAAAAATAAGCCACTGTTTCATCAATAAAAAAATTTATTGATAATTAATATTATTTATAAAAAAGAATATTTCAGGTGGAGTAAGTGGAGTGAGGCCAAAATAAAATATAAAATAAAAAAAATTTTACCAACCGTTTTTGCAAGCAGATTCCATTATATAACTTTTTAACCGTCTCTTGAAAGATACTTTTGGTAACTCAACAAATTTATTTAATGAATATTTGTTGGCTATTGATGGGATCATATACCAGAGGTTGAAAAGGGATATTTCATTTTTTACCAGAGGTAGCTTATACGGGTTAACACATCAAGTTATCAGTGAATTCTGATGTTTGGAGAGTAAACTCAGGTCAAAAAATAAATTATGTAAATGTTGAATCTTAAAAAACCAACTAGATAATAGCAGATGAGATTTCTGTGTAAGAGTCATTATGTCTAGAAACAGGTAAGAAGTACGTGTTTCAGGGTGGATATCTGTACTCCTCGGGTGCTGTAAAAACTTATCTAGAAATCGAATAGCTTTGTTTTGCAGGGTTTGAATTGGTTTAATATGTGATTTAAAAGTCAGCAAAAATATAGCTGAGTAATATTGGAGGTGTGCATCAATTAGACAAAAATATAGGATTCTTAGAACCTTATATGAGAATAAAAATTTTAGTCGGTGGAGCAAACCTATATTTCTTGATAATTTTAGTCTCAACAACGAAATATGTGTTTTAAAATTCATGGTAGGGTCAAAAACGATACCTAAATGTTTTGCTGTGTATACTCTTTTGATTTCATGAATAGTATCAATTTTAATGTTATTCAGAGAAATATTTTTCAACTTTTGACTTGATCTTCCATAAATAATAAATTCTATTTTAACGAAATTGGGGACACGTTTTTTAATTTGGAACCAATTTGTGATGAATTTTGCAACTTCAATCAGTTTTTTTTTCAGTGCATCTAATGTTGGTGCTTTTAAACTTGCTGCAGTATCATCCGCATACATAATTATTAATGCATTTTCAGGAGTAGATTTAGGGAGATCAATTATATATATTAAAAATAATAGCGGTCCTAAAATTGAACCTTGCGGTACACCGATATTATTATTTGATGTCTCAGACGAATATTCACGGTTAATATCTACCACAAACCTTCGACTGTGCAAATATGATTTGATGAATTTCAAAGGTACTCCTCTTATTCCCGTATTTTCAAGTTTTTTAAATAGAATTTCGTGATTTAAAGTGTTGAAAGCTTTCTTAACATCAAAAAACAATCAAGCTGCTAAACAATCATCATCTAAAGCATTATTAATGAAAACTGGTGTTGCGGCGACGGCATCTTCTGTGGATCTATCTTTTAAAAAACCAAACTGGAACTTCGAAAAAAAAATTTTCTTTTCCAGAAATGATGTAAGTCTATACTTCATTATTTTTTCAAAAACTTTAGCCTGTGGGGAAAGGAGTGCAATAGGACGGTAATTATTGGGATCTTGAGCCTCACCTTTTTTAA
The DNA here is from genome assembly GCF_032884065.1 of Artemia franciscana. Classification (NCBI taxonomy): domain Eukaryota; kingdom Metazoa; phylum Arthropoda; class Branchiopoda; order Anostraca; family Artemiidae; genus Artemia; species Artemia franciscana. The sequence goes on from NW_027063873.1 coordinate 667,394, forward strand.
ATATAGGAATTATTTTAGCCTTTTTCAGAAGATCAGGGAAGACACCATTTTTATGCTCGTATTTATAACATGTGCAAGAGGTTCATATATTACTCCTGATATTTTCTTTAAAAGATTTGTCGATATATCATCTACAGAAGCCGAATTTCCTCTCTTTAAATCACTAATAGCTTTTTGGTATTCATCAAATGATACTGGTAGCATATACAATGATTTATCTTCGTTTTGGGGCAAAAATCGTGTATAATCTGATGACTCATCCAAAAGATCTCTAGCAAATTTTACTGAAATGCTTAGCAAATGATTCTGTGATATCTTTTTTTTCAGTAGATTCATTAAGAAAAGTCGGTATTGTTCTTGGTTTATTTTTATTTAATTTATCACGCAAGATTTCCCACATTTTCTGCTGGGACGCAGCTGAAGATATTTCCTTCTCATAATAATTTTTTTCACTTTCTCTCAAAGTTCTAGTCAGAGTATTTTTGTACAATTTGAATTTCTGAATGTTTTCATCAGACGGATAGTTGCATTTAATTTTGTATAGTCTATTTTTTTCATTAATAAATTTTAACATTCTCTGGGATATCCATGGTTTTTGTGACATTGACTTGGGTGTTTTCCTTTTAACTTTCGGACATATATCATTATAAACATCATTAAATGATTTATAAAACATTTCAAATGCCTTATTTGCATCCTCAGTACTGACTACTTCCTTCCAATCTACATCTCCTAGCTTAATAATTAAACGCGCAATTGATTCATCATTTATTATACGACCTGTTTTTTCATTACGTTTATTTTTTTTTTTAGATCTGACCAAGTTAAATTCAGAAATTATCACACCATGATCTGAAATATAGTTTAATATGACAAAAGTTGAAAAACAAATACTATTAGAAAAATATTATCAATTAATGTTGCTCCATTATCATCTATTCGAGTTGGAATCAGACACGATGGGAGCAGTCCCTGACAAAGCATTAGTTCTAGAAATTCTCTTATCTTCGAATCATTTTGCTTTGCTTGAATTTTCATTAGGTCTGGGCTGAAATCACCAAAAATAAATATTGGCTTATTCATTTGTGATATTTTATTTAATAGAATTTTAAACTGCATCAAAAATTGATCTATGCTTCCGGAAGGTGGGTGATATAAAAATATCATAATTGTTGATTTTTCATTAACTTCACATTCCAGAATATACGTTTCAAAAATCATTTCTATATTCCAAATCATTAGGTCTTGTCTTATTTTCGATTTTAACTCTTTTCGTATGATAAATCCTAATCCGCCATGCTGATGGTGTTTTTTACTCTCATGAACAAAATCATAATCAAAAACATTACATCATTAATATTCCTATCATTTAAGAAAGTTTCGTTTACCACTAAAGCTTCAATTTTATTTTTATTAATTATATCATTTATGAACACAATGCTACTAAATAAACCTCTGCAGTTAAAACTAGAGAAACGTACATTACTGCATGTGGGAATAGAATCATCCATAAATGAATATTTGTTTTTCGGGCTATCTTCCAAAATTACGGCTTCATCATCCTTCACATCTCTCATGCATTCCAGTATATTAAAAGGATTTTCCTCTAACAGTTTAGTTCTGCTTGCAAGATCAGGTAAATTATGTAAACTCAATATCATAAATCAACAAAAAAGTCTCACTCCAGTTAATCAACAATTTAACAGAAGACCACTCAAAAAAGAAAATTAATCTAAGCACATATAACAACCGCATACGTCGGAGAATTCCATTGCGTTTTGGTGGAAGTATGTTCATTCTTTCTCATTCAACAGATAACACGCACTTTTTGGCAACAATGTGCGCACACCAACACATATTTGCGCATTTATATAATGACTATTAAGAACAAATTCTAACAAATCACTAATAATGACAAAAATTAAATAAAAAAATAACACAATTTATTCGACTGGTGGGACGTTATACCGCTTCTTTTTTTGTTTCACTCCGTTTTGGTCTATGTAGCATAATGTGGGTGGTACCATGGGTGGGATCCATACACCAAAACCTTTATCCTTCATTTCTTTCTTTTTTTGATTCAGCGTAGCGCGAATCTCCCTGTAGGTTTTACTAACATCATCACTGAAGAAAACTCCATAGTAATCAAATTTTGTTGCTTTATTAAGGTCTTTTTCCAGGGCTGGTCACGTAATTTTTTATTCGCTTGAAGTACCGAGAATTTGTCATCCGAGTTCATGTGTCGTATTTTCACAAATTTGTCATGTACTTCTTTAACTTCAAAATTATTTTTTAGTTGTAAGATATTTTCCAGAAAATGTTCCATTTTCGTCGAGGCCTCCGGCACTGAGGCAGCCTTTAAATTCCAAGCAATAATGTTGTCTTTCTTTTCCAAATTCTCCAATATGAGGACCTTATCAGTGAGGGGGCCTAATCCATGAGTTTCTTTTTTTGTATATCTTTTAATTCTAAATAAATCTTTGTTATTGTATCCGAGTGGGTCGCAGGTATGATTTCAAAATCATTCACTATGGAGGTTAGACCACTAATGTCTGAACGGATTTCGGATAATTCAGATCTCAAATCTTGTATCTTTTCCCGCGTTGCTTTAACTGATTCTAAAATCTGTTGGACAGAACTGGTCAGCGCATCAATCGAATCACGTATTGTCCCCTGGGCTGTTGAATATTCCATAGATAATCGTGTGGATTCCATATCATTACGTCTCTTTTTCCTGGTCATAATAACTATTCACAGGTGTTCACAAGATTAGCATAAAATAAGTCAAAATGCGCGCTCTCCGATACTGAGATGTTAACTCGAGGAGAGCATTGAATGAACTGAAAGGCTACACTTCTTCAGCTTCATTGGTGCGCAGTAAGTTGATACCAATTTTGGAAGCCACGCGTAAGGAAGGCCACTTACACGTAAAGCTGAGGGGTGTGGGATTTTTCGTGGGTGACAAGATTTTTGTATATGATAGTGAATTGAGTAAAGTGAAAGAAATCGACCGAGAATAACGTAAGGCTATAGCATTAGCGGAAATGAGAAGCCACGATCATCAGAATTTAGACTTAAATCATAATATACAGAGGTGCAATGAAGTAATAGACAATAGAAAATTTACTCAGTAAAGAAGGATCAATGTCAGTCAAACATAGGATATCTATTGAAGTTCAGACAAAAAAGTGTACGCGTGATGAGATGGCTAGCTGCCACAATGATTTTCATGAACTTGGGACATTTTAAGCTCGCGCAAATCAGAGTAATGAAATTATTTCACGTGAGAGAAGCGGATTGGCAATTTCTGCTACTAGTGGTCAGATTATCGAAGCACTGCTTCGGTATTTAATGTAGAAGAGGCCAACTATTGTTGGCCCAATATTGTTGGTTGGCAGTATCATACCCCCGTTAGCCAAGAACCGGCACTGGATTTTGCTGAGCAGAGTATGAGACATGGCAAATGAAATAGCAAGAAGGTTAGCCCTTTCGAGCGGGATAAAGGCGTGAAAAAAAAATTTTCACGAAAGGGAGACTTTTCAGGATTATAAATCATTTTTGCTTCACCAGATAGTAAAAACCCCGGTTTTTATCAGGAGCATCCTACTTGTGGGGATTCAGTAGTGCCTAGTAACCTGTCAAAATTACCTGAATATGGAATACAGGGCCATAGTAAATCGTGCTTACGTTTTGTAGTTTGGAATTTGCAAGGTTATAATAGGGAAAAGTTGAAAAATCTATTAAGAGTCAAGTACCTCAGCCAGTTGTGAAAGCTGGGATGTTGTTTGCCTTGTTAAGATGTGAAATTCTCTAGATCATTTTTCGTCACGTGAAGATTTTGATGTTTTTGAGTGTAGGGGAAAGGTTTTGGCAAATGGTAGATACTATGAAGGAGTTGAATCAGAGCTTGTAAGGAAGGGTGTATTTAATTTATCTCTTAGGGTAGAAAGCAAGTCTGAAAATGTATTATGGTTAACATTATCAGTTAAAAATGTTAACCTTGTTAAGTGTGTTGTTTATTTGCCTCCGAATAATTGTTCTTACAGCTGTGAACATACATGGGAATTGCTTGAAAATGAAACATAGATGTATAAAAGAATGTACCCTTGCCGTAATTTTGTTTTTTTAGGAGACTTCAATGCATATACTAGTGATGAGGACGAGTTGCAGGTTGGTGAACCCCTTGCAAATGAACCAGGTAAGAATGTTTGTTTGGAGAATGATTGTGAGTATGTTTTCCCTATTAGGAATTGAAGGGATAGTAAAAATAAATACACTCGAAAAATAAATAGATGGGGAATCAATTTATATAATTTTTGTAAAAAGGAAGGGTTACTAATTATGAATGGAAGGCTAGGAAGAGATTCTGGTGTGGGTGATTTTACGCGTTATAGTGGGTTTAGCCCAAGTTTAATTGATTATATTTTATGTAGTTTATCTCTCTGGCCTCGGGCAGTAGACCTCAGGGTCTTAGAGTCGGTCGGTTATATCTCGTGGTCCAAAAAGAGCTTCGGTGCTGAGCCAAAATTCTGTCTCGTGATCCAAAATAAGCATCAGTTCTGAAAAAAAAATCCTCTTTCAGAATAAAATGAATTTCGCGTAAATGGATGTAAGCCTTAACACACTCCAATGCAAACTAATAATGACTTGCCTTAAAAACAAGCAAAGTCCTATTTTTTCAAAAAATTAGCCAAAAACGACCTAAATTCAGAATCGATGCTAAGATGAGCTAGTGGAAATAAATGCAAAAACAAGCTGAACCATAGGTTGCAATTTTCCTGATTTTCTGGAATTTTGTTGAGAATGAAAAGCCCTCTCGCTACTTTTCAAATAGGTCACCAAGTCCTTATTTGTCAAAAGAAAAAATACGAATAGTCATGATACAATACCAGTTTTAAAAAAGAGCCAAGTCCTATTATATATATATATATATATATATATATATATATATATATATATATATATATATATATATATATATATATATATATATATATATATATATATATATATATATATATATATATAATGAAAAGAGAAATCACCAATGCAACAGTACGAACACATTAAAAAAAAAAAAAAAAAAAAAAAAAAAAAAAAAAGGAGGAGAAAAGGAAGACTGTTTTCCTACATTAGTGATTAATATAGATCAGCACTTGAATGAGGCCTTAACCCTACTCATCCATACAGTCACATAGGTGAAACAGTATAGCCATACACAATCAACCATAAAGAATAATCCATGGACAGGCAGTCGCGTCGTCAATAAGTATAAGTCGTCATTTACCAAACAATAAAAACTGTAAAGACAAATAATTCAGAGGCAACAACCCAAAACAAGGGCTCATATATATATATATATATATATATATATATATATATATATATATATATATATATATATATATATATATATATATAAATATATATATATATATATATATATATATATATATAAATGTATATATTTAAATATATATAGCAGAAGGGTGGGGGAGAGCTATTTGCAAGAGCCGTGGTACCCGCCGGGCTTGTCCCTTAAATTGCGGGGACAAGGTAGGCAGCCTCCAACGCTTCCCTTACTTCTCTCGCAAGTGAACCTTCAATCTAGAGAAAATGGGAATTGGCAATTGGTGCGAAAATGAACTTTTCTACAATCCTATCCTGTGCTTTGTACAGAAAAATCTTGCTAAAGGAGTTTCGCCCGATACGATAAAAGAGTACTTGGCCGATTTCTTCGAGTCTTCTTCTCTTGGTGAGACCCATAAATTACTTTTTTAAATCTTTTTCCGAATGAAGTCCCATCGAAGCGCGTAGGAGCCAATGCTGCATTAAACTGTGCTTCGGACATTATTTCTTCGCTTGTAAAGTGCGATTCCCAGAACATAAAGCTTCCGGACTTTGTTATCAAATGTCCCAACGAAGTGCCAATGATCCCTGTCGATGCCTTCAGTACCCTCAGTGCCAAGGTGAATTCTTGCCTTGAATAGCTGCGTGATATTGCGTCCAAGGTTACAGAGGGACAGTCTAAGCTTGTAGCCCCTACTCAAAATACGAAAAAACCGTCCTACGCTGTCGTTGTAAGAAACCCACCCCCGGAGCTCAGCGACCCTATCCTTCACATGAAGAAGCTTGAAAGGTTGGATGGTCACGACGGAATCTTAAGTCTAAAATCTAAGCCACATAGCAAAAGCTGGGTTGTGATGGTACGCGATAAGCGCTCAGCCGACTCGCTTGCTGAAGCTGTTACTAGCTCCATCCCTAACGTTGGAGCCAGAGTGATTGATAAAAAGCATTTAGCTGTGGTCCGGGATATACCCCATAATTATTCAAGAGCTGATTTGGAGGCCTCAGTGGAAGGACTTATTAGTGCTAGTCAAATCGGCGACTCTCGTACTTTTCGCCTCGAGTTCGTCGACAAAACCCCTCTGAATGCGGTTCTGGAGTCGGGAATCCGTATTGGACATGAAATTTTTCGCGCTAAGCCCTTTCAATCCATTCCGCGTCAATGCTTTCGCTGTCAAAGTACTGATCACCTGATTGGAGCTTGTCCCAGCTCACCAGCACATCCCAAGTGTTCCAGATGTTCTGGCCCTCATGTGAATTCCAAGGAGAACCCTTGCCAAGCCTCACCAAAACGTGCAAATTGCACTATGGAACACGTGAGTTTTAGCCTGAAATGCAAAATTCTCCGATCGGGTCTCAACAACGCTAATAAATGAATGCTCAAACTCCGTTTATCTTTGTTTCCCTTAATATTAATGGTACAAAAGACAAGGATCTACTGATAAGTGAGCTACTTGAAAATGATATTGTGTTTCTACAGGAGCACCTTCTCTCTAAAGTGAATGTTGATAGCCTAAAGCGTTCTCGGACCCATTATACCTTCTTGATAGCCGCCCAAAAAACCCGTGGAAGACCATCAGGAGGTCTGGCCATCTATTTCAGACACAAGGCTCAGCCGATATTATTGCAAAGCGACGCTAAAATCTTAGCGATAAAATGTGGTGATACCGCATTTATAAACATTTATTCCCCCTGTAATAAAAAGACTGTGCAGTCATTGTCTAGTTTTTCACAAGCGTGTAATCGCCTACGAATACTACTTAGCGACCTTTCAAAACAAAATACCAAATGGGTTCTCGCCGGTGACATGAACACTGACTTATTATCTAATTCCGACCGATCTGAAATCTTTCTCGATTCACTACCTGGAGGATTCCATCTTGCTGATAAAGATCTTCTATTTACTTATATTCACAATCGTGGTGGTATTACTTCCAACCTTGATCATGTAATTGTGTCAGATTCAACTCTACTTTCATCAATAGTTCATGTGGAAGACTCTAAAATCGATGACGATCATTTACCAATCACGTGCCAACTATCTTGCTCCATAGCGACCTCTGTGCAACGTAACTCTCCCAAGTGGTTCTCAAAGTTAAATTGGGAAAATACCAATGTTCCACTTTATGTATTGACATTGTCCCAGTTATTATCATCTATTAAAGCGCCTTTCCACTTATTGCAAACATCTGTATCTACAACTTCAACGCGGATAGATATCAAATCAGCAAATTATCATCAGCTAATTATAGTATTATCAGCAAATAGTGTTCTGTCTAAAGTCTGCCGCTAAAACAGCTGTACCCTCCGAGTGCGTGCGAACGGGTACTCGCAATCCCTTTTGGAAAGTTGATCCTAAAGTGAAGATAGCTAAACAAAAAGCTAAGTTCTGGCTCCGTATGTGGATAGCCTGTAATCGTCCTTCTTCTGGTTCAGTACATCAAATAAAACAGAAAACCAAACGAGAGTACAAATATTCCCTGCGTAGAGCGAGACTGAATGCCTGGGATGGTCCTTGTGACAAGAAATCCTGGGATCGTGTTATAAACAGTGTTAAGTGTTCACCTCCAATTAATTCGTTCGTCTCTTCGGCTATGTGACTTCGTTTCTCATTATAAAAATATTTTGCTTTCGTTCAATATTAATCTCCAAAATCATCTTACAAAGCTTGTAAACTCAATCCTCCCAATTCGTATCAACCAATCTCAAGTGTTGTCGGTGGAATCTGGTATTATACTCCGAACTCTTATGCAAGTGAATAAGTCTAAGTCTCTCGATAGTGATGGTCTTTGCTTCAAGTTTTTTGCTTATGATTGTCCTGAACTGCTGAAGCATTTGCAATTATTGTTTCAGATGTGTTTGGCACAGTCCGTTGTGCCAGATAGTTTTGTGTCCGGTTGTATATCTCCCATAGTCAAGAGGGGTAAGGACCCCAGTGCTTGCTCTAATTATCTTCCTATCACTGTGTCTTGTTTTGTTAGTAAGATATTTGAATATGTACTGCTACCGGCCATTAACTCCAAGTGCAATTTTACACCCTTCCAGCTTGGTTTTAGAAAAGGTATGGGCTGTTTTCAAGCTCACCATATTGTGGGTCGGCTAATGAAACAAGCTGTTGCTCAAAAAAGTCCCCTGTATTGTTTGACTGTTGACATATCTAGTGCTTTTGATAATGTAATTCATTCAAATGCTTTGTTTTCTCTAGCAGCCTCGGGTGTTAACCTTTCTATTGTTTCCGTGCTTAAGTATTGGTATGCTAATTCTTCAGTTAGGGTGAAGTGGAATGGTACGGTAGGGGAGTATATTCCTGTTAAAAAAGGCGTTAGGCAAGGTGCCGTGTTATCCCCGAGCATTTTTAATTGTGTTTTAGCTTCGTGTCTCCAACGTCTTCAACGGTCAATTTTTTACAATGATAATTTAGATATTAGTCACGTTGCATATGCAGATGATGTTCTGCTTCTTAGCCGGACAAAAAATAGTCTAATTACGAACTTCTACCGGCTTTCAGCCGCACTATCCACAGTAGGCCTTTCAGTTAATGCCTCCAAATGTGAGTTTTTGTGTTTTGGGAGTCCTCCACCGGCATCACCTCTTTGCTTGGGTTCTTCAACTATACCATGTTCAGCAAGTATTAAATGGTTGGGTGTCTCTTTTTCCCCGTCACTTTCGTCTACTTGCTCCGCTATTACGTCCAGCGTGCTGAAAAGTATGCGGGCTGGATACGCAAAAATTTCACCAAATCGTGGTCGGTATAACCGAAATGGACTATGCCGTCTTTATTCTAGTTTTTGTGCCCCTGCTGTTTTTTATCTTTCTGGTTTTGCTTTCCTCCTTCGCAAGAAGGATACAAAGAAAATACGCTCAGGATATTTTAAGTATTGCAAGTATTTGCTGCGTATGCCTTGGTGGTATCGGAATCATACAGTCGTCTCTAAATTTGACATCGCTGATGGGCCCTCGCGACTGAAACATTTATCTAAAGATATATGTTTTAAAACTCGGCAAATGGTCGGTGTTTTTGACCCTCTTTGGCCATTTTTTGATTGGAGGTAATTTATTTATGTTGTATGTCGTTATGCCGCTATGTTATTTATGTTGTTATGTTTTTTGTCTTGTTTTTTCTTTTTTTGTGTGTTTACTCCACAGTTTAATGTACTTCGTGGGTTATAAATAAATTATTATTATTTATTATTACTATCTTCTATAAAAAAGGAAAAAAATAAAAAAATAAAAAAAGGGAAAAAACAAAAAAAGAAAGAAAAATTAAAAAAAGGAATAAAACTAAAAAATAAAGAAGAATAAGAAAACTTTCAAATAGGAGAAAATGAAAAATAAAATAAAAAAAGGTAAAAAACAGTGAAATAAAAACTAAAACTGTAAAAGACTAGAAATTTAAAAACAAAAAAAAACTAAAGAAAAGAAAAAAGATAAACGAAAAGAAAAAAAATATGTATAAAAATGTATTGTCTGTTGTCTCTCACTAAGTATGACGTCAATATATTATTATTATTAATTTATTACCCGTCAAAAAAAGGAAAAGACGGAGTATATAAAAGAAAAAGAAAGAAAATCACAAAAATTTTAATACACTTTCACTACAAATATTATAAAATAACACTAGTCCAGGGATGGTTGGCTCTTAAAACATTTTTACTGAATTTGGAGATTCTTCTCTCTATGGCCATGGAAGGGTTGGTGATCTTATATTTCCTAGAGATGTAACAATTGCTCTGCCACAAAGGGAGACACAGGAGAAACTTAGCTTATCTGTAGAATGCGCTACAAATAGCTTTTTTTCGGTAGCTGTGAATATTTTCCAGAAGGGAACCAAAGCAAGCAGATTGGGGGTAGCAAAAGCATTGTATAGCCGGGGAAGGAGAGGACGGTTGAAACGATACTTATTGGCAACATGTAATCCGTAAGACGCTCGTAGACTGGAACAGAGGTGGTTTGTCAGTGCTAATTGTGTATCCTTCAATGTAGATGAAATAGGAAGGCCAAGATAGATAAGGGACTCACAAGGCTTAATCAGAGTGTCGCCAATTTTAACGGAGAGGTTAATTGAAAGCTCATTTTTTGACCCATTGAAGAAAGGAAGCTCTGTTTTAGATTCGTTGAAGGAAAGTCCGATCTGCTTGTATACTGCTGCAAGTGAGTCGTAATTTTGTTGAAATAAAGATATCGAACGAGAAACACAAAGAATGTCATTAGCGAAGTTCAGCAGTGAAAGATTAATTTCACGGAAAAACCACGACGGCTTTATTACATGTTGTGCTTCGATGATAGCATTATTAAACAGTAAAGGGGAAGTTTCTCCTTCTTGACGTACACCTTTCTTGACACTAAGAATTTCTTTAGAAGGAAAAGTGCCGGACGGAGAAGGGATCAGGATGACAGCTGACAACTTGTTATACATACTGTAAACAGGGGAAATGATGCAAGAGGAAACACCTCGCTGAAGGGTTTGGAGCAGGATATGGCCATGGATGCCAGAATCGAAGGCTCTACTAACATCAAGCGCTCCAAAGACGAGAAGATCACCATTTTCATCTGCATCAATAAGAAGATTTGCAAGTACGCTGTGAACGTGTTCCCATCCTGAGTGCTTTTTGAACCCAAACTGGTCGTCTGGAGATGCATCGAAGTGCAATTTCATCAAAAATAAGGGATTCAAATAGCTTTATAATAGCAAATAGCTCAAAAGGATAAAAAGAAGTTGAAACAGTGATGAGACGATATGAAGCGTACTGGTCAGCTGGTTTACCTTTTTTGAGAATAGGATGGACCAGTCCAATACCAAAGCTGTCTGGAACGATTGCAGTAATACAAATCATTTGAAATAGCCTAGGAAGGTGCTCTAGGAGAAGTTTGCTGGAAAAGCTTAATTGGGTACCAGATATACCATCGATACCCTTAGATTTCTTGTTTTTAACTTAACAATCTTGTTACGCATCACATCAAGGACGGAGTGACCAGTACACCCATGTCCTTAACCGCAAACTGAAGCTCCTTATCGAGGGCCTGGCAAAAGGTGTTGTCTGGGTAGGAGTTAGGGGCTGAAAATTGGTCTCTGAAGTAGTCGCACCAGTCTATTTCTGGCATGCAGGGTGGGCCATTGGAAGATTTGTTCTTAGCTCGAAGACGCCATAAAGAAGGAGGGAAATTATCGACAATCTCGCTGGTACGGGCAATTTCATTAGCCTTACGCTGTGCGATGGCTTTGGAAAATTTACGTTTCGTGTAAAAACGAACAGTGTTGACTACTCCTGAGCGTGGCTTCCCACAATCCACCCATAATTGTAGCCAGAATCTTGCTGAATCACATGCGGCCAGGAGATTAGGATTGTTCCGCCAGTTACGCACTTCCGTGCCGTGGCAAATTTTGCGGACAGGAGCTGCAGTTTTCTCAGCTATACGGATAGCATGTGTTATCTCA
>NW_027063874.1:0-29927 GCF_032884065.1 Artemia franciscana
TACCCCTCGAAAACTAAAACTTTTGAAATAGGAAAACAGCCTTTAATCACATTCTTTACCATGTGCAATCATAAAATAGTCTAATATCTTCATTTTTTCCACAGACAAAGCTATTACCCTCGAAAACTAAAACTTTTGAAATAGGAAAAGAGCCTTTAATTACATTCTTTACCATTTGCAATCACAAAATAGTCTAATATCTTCATTCTTTCAACATACGTAGCTATTACCCTCGAAAACTAAAACTTTTGAAATAGGAAAAGAGCCTTTAATCACATTCTTTACCATTTCCAATCATAAAATTGTCTAATATCTTCATTTTTTCAACATACGTAGCTATTACTCTCGTAAACTAAAACTTTTGAAATAGGATAAGAGCCTTAAATCACATTCTTTACCATTTGCAATCATAAAATAGTCTAATATCTTCATATTTTCAACATACGTAGCTATTACCCTCGAAAACTAAAACTTTTGAAATAGGAAAAGAGCCTTTAATCACATTCTTTACCATGTGCAATCATAAAATTGTCTAATATCTTCATTTTTTCCACAGACAAAGCTACTACCCTCGAAAACTAAAACTTTTGAAATAGGAAAAGAGCCTTTAATCACATTCTTTACCATGTGCAATCATAAAATAGTCTAATATCTTCATTTTTTCAAAATACGTAGCTATTACCCTCGAAAACTAAAACTTTTGAAATAGGAAAAGAGCCTTTAATCACATTTTTTACCATTTGCAATCATAAAATAGTCTAATATCTTCATTTTTTCAACATACGTAGCTATTACCCTCGAAAACTAAAACTTTTGAAATAGGAAAAGTGCCTTTAATCACATTCTTTACCATTTGCAATCATAAAATTGTCTATTATCTTCATTTTTTCAAAATACGTAGCTATTACCCTCGAATACTAAAACTTTTGAAATAGGAAAAGAGCCTTTAATCACATTCTTTACCATTTGCAATCAAAAAATAGTCTAATATCTTCATTTTTTCAACATACGTAGCTATTACCCTCGAAAACTAAAACTTTTTAAATAGGAAAAGAGCCTTTAATCACATTCTTTACCATTTGCAATCCTAAAATTGTCTAATATCTTCATTTTTTCAACATACGTAGCTATTACCCTCGAAAACTAAAACTTTTGAAATAGGAAAAGAGCCTTTAATCACATTCTTTACCATTTGCAATCATAAAATAGTCTAATATCTTCATTTTTTCAACATACCTAGCTATTACCCTCGAAAACTAAAACTTTTGAAATAGGAAAAGAGCCTTTAATCACATTCTTTACCATTTGCAATCATAAAATAGTCTAATATCTTCATTTTTTCAACATACGTAGCTATTACCCTCGAAAACTAAAACTTTTGACAGAGGAAAAGAGCCTTTAATCACATTCTTTACCATGTGCAATCATAAAATTGTCTAATATCTTCATTTTTTCCACAGACAAAGCTATTACCCTCGAAAACTAAAACTTTTGAAATAGGAAAAGAGCCTTTATTCACATTCTTTACCATGTGCAATCATAAAATAGTCTAATATCTTCATTTTTTCAACATACGTAGCTAATACCCTCGAAAACAAAAACTTTTGAAATAGGAAAAGAACCTTTAATCACATTCTTTACCATTTGCAATCATAAAATAGTCTAATATCTTCATTTTTTCAACATACGTAGCTATTACCCTCGAAAACTAAAACTTTTGAAATAGGAAAAGAGCCTTTAATCACATTATTTACCATTTGCAATCATAAAATTGTCTAATATCTTCATTTTTTCAACAGACGTAGCTATTACCCTCGAAAACTAAAACTTTTGAAATAGGAAAAGAGCCTTTAATCACATTCTTTACCATTTGCAATCATAAAATAGTCTAATATCTTCATTTTTTCAACATACGTAGCTATTACCCTCGAAAACTAAAACTTTTGAAATAGGAAAAGAGCCTTTAATCACATTCTTTACCATGTGCAATCATAAAATAGTCAAATATCTTCATTTTTTCAACATACGTAGCAATTACCCTCGTAAACTAAAACTTTTGAAATAGGAAAAGAGCTTTTAATCACATTCTTTACCATGTGCAATCATAAAATTGTCTAATATCTTCATTTTTTCAACATACGTAGCTATTACCCTCGAAAACTAAAACTTTTGAAATAGGAAAAGAGCCTTTAATCACATTCTTTACCATTTGCAATCATAAAATAGTCTCATATCTTCATTTTTTCAACATACGTAGCTATTACCCTCGAAAACTAAATGTTTTGAAATAGGAAAAGAGCCTTTAATCACATTCTTTACCATGTGCAATCATAAAATTGTCTAATATCTTCATTTTTCTACAGACAAAGCTATTATCCTCGAAAACTAAAACTTTTGAAATGCAAAAAGAGCCTTTAATCGCATTCTTTACCATTTGCAATCATAAAATAGTCTAGTATCTTCATTTTTTCAACATACGTAGCTATTACCCTCGAAAACTAAAACTTTTGAAATAGGAAAAGAGCCTTTAATCACTTCCCTAACCATTTGCAATCATAAAATTGTCTAATATCTTCATTTTTTTCAACATACGTAGCTATTACCCTCGAAAACTAAAACTTTTGAAATAGGAAAAGAGCCTTTAATCACATTCTTTACCATGTGCAATCATAAAATTGTCTAATATCTTCATTTTTCCACAGACAAGCTATTATCCTCGAAAACAAAAACTTTTGAAATAGGAAAAGAGCCTTTAATCACATTCTTTACCATTTGCAATTATAAAATAGTCTAATATCTTCATTTTTTCAACATACGTTGCTATTACCCTCGAAAACTAAAACTTTTGAAATAGGAAAAGAGCCTTTAATCACATTCTTTACCATTTGAAATCATAAAATTGTCTATTATCTTCATTTTTTCAAAATACGTAGCTATTACCCTCGAAAACTAAAACTTTTGAAATGGGAAAAGAGCCTTTAATCACATTCTTTACCATTTACAATCATAAAATAGTCTAGTATCTTCATTTTTTCAACATACGTAGCTATTACCCTCGAAAACTAAAACTTTTGAAATAGGAAAAGAGCCTTTAATCACATTCCTTACCATTTGCAATCATAAAATTGTCTAATATCTTCATTTTTTCAACACACGTAGCTATTACCCTCGAAAACTAAAACTTTTGAAATAGGAAAAGAGCCTTTAATCACATTCTTTACCATTTGCAATAATAAAATAGTCTAATATCTTCATTTTTTCAACATATCTAGCTATTACCCTCGAAAACTAAAACTTTTGAAATAGGAAAAGAGCCTTTAATCACATTCTTTACCATTTGCAATCATAAAATAGACTAATATCTTCATTTTTTCAACATACGTAGCTATTACCCTCGAAAACTAAAACTTTTGACATAGGAAAAGAGCCTTTTATCACATTCTTTACCATGTGCAAACATAAAATTGTCTAATATCTTCATTTTTTCCACAGACAAAGCTATTACCCTCGAAAACTAAAACTTTTGAAGTAGGAAAAGAGCCTTTAATCACATTCTTTACCATGTGCAATCATAAAATAGTCTAGTATCTTCATTTTTTCAACATATGTAGCTATTACCCTCGAAAACTAAAACTTTTGAAATAGGAAAAGAGCCTTTAATAACATTCTTTACCATTTTCAATCATAAAATAGTCTAAGATCTTCATTTTTTCATTATGCGTAGTTATTACCCTCGAAAACTAAAAATTTTGAAATAGGAAAAGAGCCTTTAATCACATTCTTTACCATGTGCAATCATAAAATAGTCTAATATCTTCATTTTTTCAACATACGTAGCTATTACCCTCGAAAACTAAAACTTTTGAAATAGGAAAAGAGCCTTTAATCACATTCTTTACCATTTGCAATCATAAAATAGTCTAATATCTTCATTTTTTCAACAGACGTAGCTATTACCCTCGAAAACTAAAACTTTTGAAATAGGAAAAGAGCCTTTAATCACATTCTTTACCATTTGTAATCATAAAATTGTCTATTATCTTCATTTTTTCAAAATACGTAGCTATTACCCTCGAAAACTAAAACTTTTGAAATGGGAAAAGAGCCTTTAATCACATTCTTTACCATTTGCAATAATAAAATAGTCTAGTATCTTCATTTTTTTAACATACGTAGCTATTACCCTAGAAAACTAAAACTTTTGAAATAGGAAAAGAGCCTTTAATCACATTCTTTACCATTTGCAATCATAAAATAGTCTAATATCTTCATTTTTTCAACATGCGTAGCTATTACCCTCGAAAACTAAAACTTTTGAAATAGGAAAAGAGCCTTTAATCACATTCCTTACCATTTGAAATCATAAAATTGTCTAATATCTTCATTTTTTCAACACACGTAGCTATTACCCTCGAAAACTAAAACTTTTGAAATAGGAAAAGAGCCTTTAATCACATTCTTTACCATTTGCAATAATAAAATAGTCTAATATCTTCATTTTTTCAACATATCTAGCTATTACCCTCGAAAACTAAAACTTTTGAAATAGGAAAAGAGCCTTTAATCACATTCTTTACCATTTGCAATCATAAAATAGACTAATATCTTCATTTTTTCAACATACGTAGCTATTACCCCTCGAAAACTAAAACTTTTGACATAGGAAAAGAGCCTTTTATCACATTCTTTACCATGTGCAAACATAAAATTGTCTAATATCTTCATTTTTTCCACAGACAAAGCTATTACCCTCGAAAACTAAAACTTTTGAAGTAGGAAAAGAGCCTTTAATCACATTCTTTACCATGTGCAATCATAAAATAGTCTAGTATCTTCATTTTTTCAACATATGTAGCTATTACCCTCGAAAACTAAAACTTTTGAAAAAGGAAAAGAGCCTTTAATAACATTCTTTACCATTTTCAATCATAAAATAGTCTAAGATCTTCATTTTTTCATTATGCGTAGTTATTACCCTCGAAAACTAAAAATTTTGAAATAGGAAAAGAGCCTTTAATCACATTCTTTACCATGTGCAATCATAAAATAGTCTAATATCTTCATTTTTTCAACATACGTAGCTATTACCCTCGAAAACTAAAACTTTTGAAATAGGAAAAGAGCCTTTAATCACATTCTTTACCATTTGCAATCATAAAATAGTCTAATATCTTCATTTTTTCAACAGACGTAGCTATTACCCTCGAAAACTAAAACTTTTGAAATAGGAAAAGAGCCTTTAATCACATTCTTTACCATTTGCAATCATAAAATAGTCTAATATCTTCATTCTTTCAACATACGTAGCTATTACCCTCGAAAACTAAAACTTTTGAAATAGGAAAAGAGCCTTTAATCACATTCTTTACCATGTGCAATCATAAAATAGTCAAATATCTTCATTTTTTCAACATACGTAGCTATTACCCTCGAAAACTAAAACTTTTGAAATAGGAAAAGAGCTTTTAATCACATTCCTTACCATGTGCAATCATAAAATTGTCTAATATCTTCATTTTTTCAACATACGTAGCTATTACCCTCGAAAACTAAAACTTTTGACATAGGAAAAGAGCCTTTAATCACATTCTTTACCATTTGCAATCATAAAATAGTCTAATATCTTCATGTTTTCAACATACGTAGCTATTACCCTCGAAAACTAAAACTTTTGAAATAGGAAAAGAGCCTTTAATCACATTCTTTACCATTTGCAATCATAAAATAGTCTAATATCTTCATTTTTTCCACAGACAAAGCTATTACCCTCGAAAATAAAACTTTTGAAATAGGAAAAGAACCTTTAATCACATTCTTTACCATTTGCAATCATAAAATAGTCTAATATCTTCATTTTTTCAACATACGTAGCTATTACCCTCGAAAACTAAAACTTTTGAAATAGGAAAAGAGCCTTTAATCACATTCTTTACCTTTTGCAATCATAAAATTGTCTAATATCTTCATTTTTTCAACATACTTAGCTATTACCCTCGAAAACTAAAACTTTTAAAATAGGAAAAGAGCCTTTAATCACATTCTTTACCATTGGCAATCATAAAATAGTCTAATATCTTCATTTTTTCAACATACGTAGCTATAACCCTCGAAAACTAAAACTTTTGAAATAGGAAAAGAGCCTTTAATCACATTCTTTACCATTTGCAATCATAAAATTGTCTAATATCTTCATTTTTTCAACATACGTAGCTATTACCCTCGAAAACTAAAACTTTTGAAATAGGAAAAGAGCCTTTAATCACATTCTTTACCATTTGCAATCACAAAATAGTCTAATATCTTCATTTTTTCAACATACGTAGCTATTACCCTCGAAAACTAAAACTTTTGAAATAGGAAAAGAGCCTTTAATCACATTCTTTACCATTTGCAATCATAAAATTGTCTAATATCTTCATTTTTTCAACCTACGTAGCTATTATCCTCGAAAACTAAAACATTTGAAATAGGAAAAGAGCCTTTAATCACATTGTTTACCATGTGCAATCATAAAATAGTCTAATATCTTCATTTTTTCAACATGCGTAGCTATTACCCTCGAAAACTAAAACTTTTGAAATAGGAAAAGAGCCTTTAATCACATTCTTTACCATTTGCAATCATAAAATAGTCTAATATCTTCATTTTTTCAACATACGTAGCTATTACCCTCGAAAACCAAAACTTTTGAAATAGGAAAACAGCCTTTAATCACATTCTTTACCATTTGCAATCATAAAATAGTCTATTACCTTCATTTTTTACACATACGCAGCTATTACCCTCGAAAACTAAAACTTTTGAAATAGGAAAAGAGCCTTTAATCACATTCTTTACCATGTGCAATCATAAAATTGTCTAATATCTTCATTTTTCCACAGACAAAGCTATTACCCTCGAAAACTAAAACTTTTGAAATAGGAAAAAAGCCTTTAATCACATTCTTTACCATTTGCAATCGTAAAATAGTCTAATATCTTCATTTTTTTCAACATACGTAGCTATTACCCTC
This sequence comes from Artemia franciscana, assembly GCF_032884065.1. Taxonomy (NCBI): domain Eukaryota; kingdom Metazoa; phylum Arthropoda; class Branchiopoda; order Anostraca; family Artemiidae; genus Artemia; species Artemia franciscana. Next base: position 7,013 of record NW_027063874.1, read on the forward strand.
GAAAACTAAAACTTTTGAAATAGGAAAAGAGCCTTTAATCACATTCTTTACCATTTGTAATCATAAAATTGTCTATTATCTTCATTTTTTCAAAATACGTAGCTATTACCCTCGAAAACTAAAACTTTTGAAATGGGAAAAGAGCCTTTAATCACATTCTTTACCATTTGCAATAATAAAATAGTCTAGTATCTTCATTTTTTTAACATACGTAGCTATTACCCTCGAAAACTAAAACTTTTGAAATAGGAAAAGAGCCTTTAATCACATTCTTTATCCCATTCTTAATCACATTTATATTCCTTACCATGTGCAATCATAAAATTGTCTAATATCTTCATTTTTTCAATATACGTAGCTATTACCCTCGAAAACTAAAACTTTTGACATAGGAAAAGAGCCTTTAATCACATTCTTTACCATTTGCAATCATAAAATAATCTAATATCTTCATTTTTTCAACATACGTAGCTATTACCCTCGAAAACTAAAACTTTTGACATAGGAAAAGAGCCTTTAATCACATTCTTTACCATTTGCAATCATAAAATAGTCTAATATCTTCATGTTTTCAACATACGTAGCTATTACCCTCGAAAACTAAAACTTTTGAAATAGGAAAAGAGCCTTTAATCACATTCTTTACCATTTGCAATCATAAAATAGTCTAATATCTTCATTTTTTCCACAGACAAAGCTATTACCCTCGAAAAATAAAACTTTTGAAATAGGAAAAGAACCTTTAATCACATTCTTTACCATTTGCAATCATAAAATAGTCTAATATCTTCATTTTTTCAACATACGTAGCTATTACCCTCGAAAACTAAAACTTTTGAAATAGGAAAAGAGCCTTTAATCACATTCTTTACCATTTGCAATCATAAAATTGTCTAATATCTTCATTTTTTCAACATACTTAGCTATTACCCTCGAAAACTAAAACTTTTAAAATAGGAAAAGAGCCTTTAATCACATTCTTTACCATTGGCAATCATAAAATAGTCTAATATCTTCATTTTTTCAACATACGTAGCTATAACCCTCGAAAACTAAAACTTTTGAAATAGGAAAAGAGCCTTTAATCACATTCTTTACCATTTGCAATCATAAAATTGTCTAATATCTTCATTTTTTCAACATACGTAGCTATTACCCTCGAAAACTAAAACTTTTGAAATAGGAAAAGAGCCTTTAATCACATTCTTTACCATTTGCAATCACAAAATAGTCTAATATCTTCATTTTTTCAACATACGTAGCTATTACCCTCGAAAACTAAAACTTTTGAAATAGGAAAAGAGCCTTTAATCACATTCTTTACCATTTGCAATCATAAAATTGTCTAATATCTTCATTTTTTCAACATACGTAGCTATTATCCTCGAAAACTAAAACATTTGAAATAGGAAAAGAGCCTTTAATCACATTGTTTACCATGTGCAATCATAAAATAGTCTAATATCTTCATTTTTTCAACATGCGTAGCTATTACCCTCGAAAACTAAAACTTTTGAAATAGGAAAAGAGCCTTTAATCACATTCTTTACCATTTGCAATCATAAAATAGTCTAATATCTTCATTTTTTCAACATACGTAGCTATTACCCTCGAAAACCAAAACTTTTGAAATAGGAAAACAGCCTTTAATCACATTCTTTACCATTTGCAATCATAAAATAGTCTATTACCTTCATTTTTTACACATACGCAGCTATTACCCTCGAAAACTAAAACTTTTGAAATAGGAAAAGAGCCTTTAATCACATTCTTTACCATGTGCAATCATAAAATTGTCTAATATCTTCATTTTTCCACAGACAAAGCTATTACCCTCGAAAACTAAAACTTTTGAAATAGGAAAAAAGCCTTTAATCACATTCTTTACCATTTGCAATCATAAAATAGTCTAATATCTTCATTTTTTTCAACATACGTAGCTATTACCCTCGAAAACTAAAACTTTTGAAATAGGAAAAGAGCCTTTAATCACATTCTTTACCATTTGTAATCATAAAATTGTCTATTATCTTTATTTTTTCAACATACGTAGCAATTACCCTCGTAAACTAAAACTTTTGAAATAGGAAAAGAGCTTTTAATCATATTCTTTACCATGTGCAATCATAAAATTGTCTAATATCTTCATTTTTTCAACATACGTAGCTATTACCCTCGAAAACTAAAACTTTTGAAATAGGAAAAGAGCCTTTAATCACATTCTTTACCATTTGCAATCATAAAATAGTCTCATATCTTCATTTTTTCAACATACGTAGCTATTACCCTCGAAAACTAAATGTTTTGAAATAGGAAAAGAGCCTTTAATCACATTCTTTACCATGTGCAATCATAAAATTGTCTAATATCTTCATTTTTCCACAGACAAAGCTATTATCCTCGAAAACTAAAACTTTTGAAATGGGAAAAGAGCCTTTAATCGCATTCTTTACCATTTGCAATCATAAAATAGTCTAGTATCTTCATTTTTTCAACATACGTAGCTATTACCCTCGAAAACTAAAACTTTTGAAATAGGAAAAGAGCCTTTAATCACTTTCCTAACCATTTGCAATCATAAAATTGTCTAATATCTTCATTTTTTTCAACATACGTAGCTATTACCCTCGAAAACTAAAACTTTTGAAATAGGAAAAGAGCCTTTAATCACATTCTTTACCATGTGCAATCATAAAATTGTCTAATATCTTCATTTTTCCACAGACAAAGCTATTATCCTCGAAAACTAAAACTTTTGAAATAGGAAAAGAGCCTTTAATCACATTCTTTACCATTTGCAATCATAAAATAGTCTAATATCTTCATTTTTTCAACATACGTAGCTATTACCCTCGAAAACTAAAACTTTTGAAATAGGAAAAGAGCCTTTAATCACATTCTTTACCATTTGCAATCATAAAATTGTCTATTATCTTCATTTTTTCAAAATACGTAGCTATTACCCTCGAAAACTAAAACTTTTGAAATGGGAAAAGAGCCTTTAATCACATTCTTTACCATTTGCAATCATAAAATAGTCTAGTATCTTCATTTTTTCAACATACGTAGCTATTACCCTCGAAAACTAAAACTTTTGAAATAGGAAAAGAGCCTTTAATCACATTCCTTACCATTTGCAATCATAAAATTGTCTAATATCTTCATTTTTTCAACATACGTAGCTATTACCCTCGAAAACTAAAACTTTTGAAATAGGAAAAGATCCTTTAATCACATTCTTTACCATTTGCAATAATAAAATAGTCTAATATCTTCATTTTTTCAACATATCTAGCTATTACCCTCGAAAACTAAAACTTTTGAAATAGGAAAAGAGCCTTTAATCACATTCTTTACCATTTGCAATCATAAAATAGACTAATATCTTCATTTTTTCAACATACGTAGCTATTACCCTCGAAAACTAAAACTTTTGACATAGGAAAAGAGCCTTTTATCACATTCTTTACCATGTGCAAACATAAAATTGTCTAATATCTTCATTTTTTCCACAGACAAAGCTATTACCCTCGAAAACTAAAACTTTTGAAGTAGGAAAAGAGCCTTTAATCACATTCTTTACCATGTGCAATCATAAAATAGTCTAATATCTTCATTTTTTCAACATATGTAGCTATTACCCTCGAAAACTAAAACTTTTGAAATAGGAAAAGAGCCTTTAATAACATTCTTTACCATTTTCAATCATAAAATAGTCTAAGATCTTCATTTTTTCATTATGCGTAGCTATTACCCTCGAAAACTAAAAATTTTGAAATAGGAAAAGAGCCTTTAATCACATTCTTTACCATGTGCAATCATAAAATAGTCTAATATCTTCATTTTTTCAACATACGTAGCTATTACCCTCGAAAACTAAAACTTTTGAAATAGGAAAAGAGCCTTTAATCACATTCTTTACCATTTGCAATCATAAAATAGTCTAATATCTTCATTTTTTCAACAGACGTAGCTATTACCCTCGAAAACTAAAACTTTTGAAATAGGAAAAGAGCCTTTAATCACATTCTTTACCATTTGCAATCATAAAATAGTCTAATATCTTCATTCTTTCAACATACGTAGCTATTACCCTCGAAAACTAAAACTTTTGAAATAGGAAAAGAGCCTTTAATCACATTCTTTACCATGTGCAATCATAAAATAGTCAAATATCTTCATTTTTTCAACATACGTAGCTATTACCCTCGAAAACTAAAACTTTTGAAATAGGAAAAGAGCTTTTAATCACATTCCTTACCATGTGCAATCATAAAATTGTCTAATATCTTCATTTTTTCAACATACGTAGCTATTACCCTCGAAAACTAAAACTTTTGACATAGGAAAAGAGCCTTTAATCACATTCTTTACCATTTGCAATCATAAAATAATCTAATATCTTCATTTTTTCAACATACGTAGCTATTACCCTCGAAAACTAAAACTTTTGACATAGGAAAAGAGCCTTTAATCACATTCTTTACCATTTGCAATCATAAAATAGTCTAATATCTTCATGTTTTCAACATACGTAGCTATTACCCTCGAAAACTAAAACTTTTGAAATAGAAAAAGAGCCTTTAATCACATTCTTTACCATTTGCAATCATAAAATAGTCTAATATCTTCATTTTTTCCACAGACAAAGCTATTACCCTCGAAAAATAAAACTTTTGAAATAGGAAAAGAACCTTTAATCACATTCTTTACCATTTGCAATCATAAAATAGTCTAATATCTTCATTTTTTCAACATACGTAGCTATTACCCTCGAAAACTAAAACTTTTGAAATAGGAAAAGAGCCTTTAATCACATTCTTTACCATTTGCAATCATAAAATTGTCTAATATCTTCATTTTTTCAACATACTTAGCTATTACCCTCGAAAACTAAAACTTTTAAAATAGGAAAAGAGCCTTTAATCACATTCTTTACCATTGGCAATCATAAAATAGTCTAATATCTTCATTTTTTCAACATACGTAGCTATAACCCTCGAAAACTAAAACTTTTGAAATAGGAAAAGAGCCTTTAATCACATTCTTTACCATGTGCAATCATAAAATTGTCTAATATCTTCATTTTTTCAACATACGTAGCTATTACCCTCGAAAACTAAAACTTTTGAAATAGGAAAAGAGCCTTTAATCACATTCTTTACCATTTGCAATCACAAAATAGTCTAATATCTTCATTTTTTTAACATACGTAGCTATTACCCTCGAAAACTAAAACTTTTGAAATAGGAAAAGAGCCTTTAATCACATTCTTTACCATTTGCAATCATAAAATTGTCTAATATCTTCATTTTTTCAACATACGTAGCTATTATCCTCGAAAACTAAAACATTTGAAATAGGAAAAGAGCCTTTAATCACATTGTTTACCATGTGCAATCATAAAATAGTCTAATATCTTCATTTTTTCAACATGCGTAGCTATTACCCTCGAAAACTAAAACTTTTGAAATAGGAAAAGAGCCTTTAATCACATTCTTTACCATTTGCAATCATAAAATAGTCTAATATCTTCATTTTTTCAACATACGTAGCTATTACCCTCGAAAACCAAAACTTTTGAAATAGGAAAACAGTCTTTAATCACATTCTTTACCATTTGCAATCATAAAATAGTCTATTACCTTCATTTTTTACACATACGCAGCTATTACCCTCGAAAACTAAAACTTTTGAAATAGTAAAAGAGCCTTTAATCACATTCTTTACCATGTGCAATCATAAAATTGTCTAATATCTTCATTTTTCCACAGACAAAGCTATTACCCTCGAAAACTAAAACTTTTGAAATAGGAAAAAAGCCTTTAATCACATTCTTTACCATTTGCAATCATAAAATAGTCTAATATCTTCATTTTTTTCAACATACGTAGCTATTACCCTCGAAAACTAAAACTTTTGAAATAGGAAAAGAGCCTTTAATCACATTCTTTACCATTTGTAATCATAAAATTGTCTATTATCTTTATTTTTTCAAAATACGTAGCTATTACCCTCGAAAACTAAAACTTTTGAAATAGGAAAAGAGCCTTTAATCACATTCTTTACCATTTGCAATAATAAAATAGTCTAGTATCTTCATTTTTTTAACATACGTAGCTATTACCCTCGAAAACTAAAACTTTTGAAATAGGAAAAGAGCCTTTAATCACATTCTTTACCATTTGCAATCTTAAAATAGTCTAATATCTTCATTTTTTCAACATGCGTAGCTATTACCCTCGAAAACTAAAACTTTTGAAATAGGAAAAGAGCCTTTAATCACATTCTTTACCATTTGCAATCATAAAATAGTCTTAATCGTAGCCTTTAATAGAGCCTTTAATCACATTCTTTACCATTTGCAATCATAAAATAGTCTAATATCTTCATTTTTTCAACATACGCAGCTATTACCCTCGAAAACTAAAACTTTTGAAATAGGAAAAGAGCCTTTAATCACATTCTTTACCATGTGCAATCATAAAATTGTCTAATATCTTCATTTTTCCACAGACAAAGCTATTACCCTCGAAAACTAAAACTTTTGAAATAGGAAAAAAGCCTTTAATCACATTCTTTACCATTTGCAATCATAAAATAGTCTAATATCTTCATTTTTTTCAACATACGTAGCTATTACCCTCGAAAACTAAAACTTTTGAAATGGGAAAAGAGCCTTTAATCACATTCTTTACCATTTGCAATAATAAAATAGTCTAGTATCTTCATTTTTTTAACATACGTAGCTATTACCCTCGAAAACTAAAACTTTTGAAATAGGAAAAGAGCCTTTAATCACATTCCTTACCATTTGCAATCATAAAATTGTCTAATATCTTCATTTTTTCAACATATGTAGCTATTACCCTCGAAAACTAAAACTTTTGAAATAGGAAAAGAGCCTTTAATCACATTCTTTACCATGTGCAATCATAAAATTGTCTAATATCTTCATTTTTCCACAGACAAAGCTATTACCCTCGAAAACTAAAACTTTTGAAATAGGTATAGACCCTTTAATCACATTCTTTACCATTTGCAATCATAAAATAGTCTAATATCTTCATTTTTTTCAACATACGTAGCTATTACCCTCGAAAACTAAAACTTTTGAAATGGGAAAAGAGCCTTTAATCACATTCTTTACCATTTGCAATAATAAAATAGTCTAGTATCTTCATTTTTTTAACATACGTAGCTATTACCCTCGAAAACTAAAACTTTTGAAATAGGAAAAGAGCCTTTAATCACATTCTTTACCATTTGCAATCATAAAATAGTCTAATATCTTCATTTTTTCAACATGCGTAGCTATTACCCTCGAAAACTAAAACTTTTGAAATAGGAAAAGAGCCTTTAATCACATTCTTTACCATTTGCAATCATAAAATAGTCTAATATCTTCATTTTTTCAACATACGTAGCTATTACCCTCGAAAACTAAAAGTTTTGACATAGGAAAAGAGCCTTTAATCACATTCTTTACCATTTGCAATCATAAAATAGTCTAATATCTTCATTTTTTCAACATACGTAGCTATTACCCTCGAAAACTTAAACTTTTGAAATAGGAAAAGAGCCTTTAATCACATTCTTTACCATGAGCAATCATAAAATTGTCTAATATCTTCATTTTTTGAACATACGTAGCTATTAACCTCGAAAACTAAAACTTTTGACATAGGAAAAGAGCCTTTAATCACATTCTTTACCATTTGCAATCATAGAATTGTCTAATATCTTCATTTTTTCAACATATGTAGCTATTACTCTCGAAAACTAAAACTTTTGAAATAGGAAAAGAGCCTTTAATCACATTCTTTACCATTTGCAATCATAAAATAGTCTAATATCTTCATTTTTTCAACATACGTAACTATTACCCTCGAAAACTAAAACTTTTGAAATAGGAAAAGAGCCTTTAATCACATTCTTTACCATTTGCAATCATAAAATTGTCTAATATCTTCATTTTTTCAACATACGTAGCTATTACCCTCGAAAACTAAAACTTTTGAAATAGGAAAAGAGCCTTTAATCACATTCTTTACCATTTGCAATCATAAAATAGTCTAATATCTTCATTTTTTCAACATAAATAACTATTACCCTCGAAAACTAAAACTTTTGAAATAGGAAAAGAGCCTTTAATCACATTCTTTACCATTTGCAATCATAAAATAGTCTAATATCTTCATTTTTTTCAACATACGTAGCTATTACCCTCGAAAACTAAAACTTTTGAAATAGGAAAAGAGCTATTAATCACATTCTTTACCATGTGCAATCATAAAATTGTCTAATATCTTCATTTTTCCACAGACAAAGCTATTACCCTCGAAAACTAAAACTTTTGAAATAGGAAAAGAGCCTTTAATCACATTCTTTACCATTTGCAATCATAAAATAGTCTAATATCTTCATTTTTTTCAACATACGTAGCTATTACCCTCGAAAATTAAAACTTTTGAAATAGGAAAAGAGCCTTTAATCACATTCTTTACCATTTGCAATCATAAAATTGTCTATTATCTTCATTTTTTCAACATACATAGCTATTACCCTCGAAAACTAAAACTTTTGAAATAGGAAAAGAGCCTTTAATCACATTCCTTACCATTTGCAATCATAAAATTGTCTAATATCTTCATTTTTTCAACATATGTAGCTATTACCCTCGAAAACTAAAACTTTTGAAATAGGAAAAGAGCCTTTAATCACATTCTTTACCATTTGCAATCATAAAATAGTCTAATATCTTCATTTTTTCAACATGCGTAGCTATTACCCTCGAAAACTAAAACTTTTGAAATAGGAAAAGAGCCTTTAATCACATTCTTTACCATTTGCAATCAAAAAATAGTCTAATATCTTCATTTTTTCAACATACGTAGCTATTACCCTCGAAAACTAAAATTTTTGACATAGGAAAAGAGCCTTTAATCACATTCTTTACCATTTGCAATCATAAAATTGTCTAATATCTTCATTTTTTGAACATACGTAGCTATTACCCTCGAAAACTAAAACTTTTGACATAGGAAAAGAGCCTTTAATCACATTCTTTACCATTTACAATCATAAAATAGTCTAATATCTTCATTTTTTCAACATAGGTAGCTATTACCCTCGAAAACTAAAACTTTTGAAATAGGAAAAGAGCCTTTAATCACATTCTTTACCATTTGCAATCATAAAATAGTCTAATATCTTCATTTTTTCAACATGCGTAGCTATTACCCTCGAAAGCTAAAACTTTTGAAATAGGAAAAGAGCCTTTAATCACATTCTTTACCATTTGCAATCATAAAATAGTCTAATATCTTAATTTTTTCAACATACATAGCTATTACCCTCGAAAACTAAAACTTTTGACATAGGAAAAGAGCCTTTAATCACATTCTTTACCATTTGCAATCATAAAATTGTCTAATATCTTCATTTTTTCAACATACGTAGCTATTATCCTCGAAAACTAAAACTTTTGAAATAGGAAAAGAGCTTTTAATCACATTGTTTACCATGTGCAATCATAAAATAGTCTAATATCTTCATTTTTTCAACATGCGTAGCTATTACCCTCGAAAACTAAAACTTTTGAAATAGGAAAAGAGCCTTTAATCACATTCTTTACCATTTGCAATCATAAAATAGTCTAATATCTTCATTTTTTCAACATACGTAGCTATTACCCTCGAAAACCAAAACTTTTGAAATAGGAAAACAGCCTTTAATCACATTCTTTACCATTTGCAATCATAAAATAGTCTATTACCTTCATTTTTTACACAGACAAAGCTATTACCCTCGAAAACTAAAACTTTTGAAATAGGAAAAGAGCCTTTAATCACATTCTTTACCATTTGCAATCATAAAATAGTCTAATATCTTCATTTTTTCAACATACGTAGCTATTACCCTCGAAAACTAAAACTTTTGAAATAGGAAAAGAGCCTTTAATTACATTCTTTACCATTTGCAATCATAAAATTGTCTAATATCTTCATTTTTTCAACATACGTAGCTATTACACTCGAAAACTAAAACTTTTGAAATAGGAAAAGAGCCTTTAATCACATTCTTTACCATTTGCAATCATAAAATAGTCTAATATCTTCATTTTTTCAACATACGCAGCTATTACCCTCGAAAACTAAAACTTTTGAAATAGGAAAAGAGCCTTTAATCACATTCTTTACCATTTGCAATCATAAAATAGTCTAATATCTTCATTTTTTTCAACATACGTAGCTATTACCCTCGAAAACTAAAACTTTTGAAATAGGAAAAGAGCCTTTAATCACATTCTTTACCATTTGCAATCATAAAATTGTCTATTATCTTGAATTTTTTCAAAATACGTAGCTATTACCCTCGAAAACTAAAACTTTTGAAATGGGAAAAGAGCCTTTAATCACATTCTTTACCATTTGCAATCATAAAATAGTCTAATATCTTCATTTTTTTCAACATACGTAGCTATTACCCTCGAAAACTAAAACTTTTGAAATAGGAAAAGAGCCTTTAATCACATTCTTTACCATTTGCAATCATAAAATTGTCTATTATCTTCATTTTTTCAAAATACGTAGCTATTACCCTCGAAAACTAAAACTTTTGAAATAGGAAAAGAGCCTTTAATCACATTCTTTACCATTTGCAATCATAAAATAGTCTAGTATCTTCATTTTTTCAACATATGTAGCTATTACCCTCGAAAACTAAAAGTTTTGAAATAGGAAAAGAGCCTTTAATCACATTCTTTACCATTTGCAATCGTAAAATAGTCTAATATCTTCATTTTTTCAACATGCGTAGCTATTACCCTCGAAAACTAAAACTTTTGAAATAGGAAAAGAGCCTTTAATCACATTCTTTACCATTTGCAATCAAAAAATAGTCTAATATCTTCATTTTTTCAACATACATAGCTATTACCCTCGAAAACTAAAATTTTTGACATAGGAAAAGAGCCTTTAATCACATTCTTTACCATTTGCAATCATAAAATTGTCTAATATCTTCATTTTTTGAACATACGTAGCTATTACCCTCGAAAACTAAAACTTTTGACATAGGAAAAGAGCCTTTAATCACATTCTTTACCATTTGCAATCATAAAATAGTCTAATATCTTCATTTTTTCAACATAGGTAGCTATTACCCTCGAAAACTAAAACTTTTGAAATAGGAAAAGAACCTTTAATCACATTCTTTACCATTTGCAATCATAAAATAGTCTAATATCTTCATTTTTTCAACATGTGTAGCTATTACCCTCGAAAACTAAAACTTTTGAAATAGGAAAAGAGCCTTTAATCACATTCTTTACCATTTGCAATCATAAAATAGTCTAATATCTTCATTTTTTCAACATACGTAGCTATTACCCTCAAAAACTAAAATTTTTGACATAGGAAAAGAGCCTTTAATCACATTCTTTACCATTTGCAATCATAAAATTGTCTAATATCTTCATTTTTTGAACATACGTAGCTATTACTCTCGAAAACTAAAACTTTTGAAATAGGAAAAGAACCTTTAATCACATTCTTTACCATTTGCAATCATAAAATATTCTAATATCTTCATTTTTTCAACATACGTAGCTATTACCCTCGAAAACTAAAACTTTTGAAATAGGAAAAGAGCCTTTAATCACATTCTTTACCATTTGCAATCATAAAATAGTCTAATATCTTCATTTTTTCAACATACGTAGCTATTACCCTCGAAAACTAAAACTTTTGAAATAGGAAAAGAGCCTTTAATCACATTCTTTACCATTTGCAATCATAAAATTGTCTAATATTTTCATTTTTTCAACATACTTAGCTATTACCCTCGAAAACTAAAACTTTTGAAATAGGAAAAGAGCCTTTAATCACATTCTTTACCATTGGCAATCATAAAATAGTCTAATATCTTCATTTTTTCAACATACGTAGCTATTACCCTCGAAAACTAAAACTTTTGAAATAGGAAAAGAGCCTTTAATCACATTCTTTACCATTTGCAATCATAAAATTGTCTAATATCTTCATTTTTTCAACATACGTAGCTATTACCCTCGAAAACTAAAACTTTTGAAATAGGAAAAGAGCCTTTAATCACATTCTTTACCATTTGCAATCACAAAATAGTCTAATATCTTCATTTTTTCAACATACGTAGCTATTATCCTCGAAAACTAAAACTTTTGAAATAGGAAAAGAGCCTTTAATCACATTGTTTACCATGTGCAATCATAAAATAGTCTAATATCTTCATTTTTTCAACATGCGTAGCTTTTACCCTCGAAAACTAAAACTTTTGAAATAGGAAAAGAGCCTTTAATCACATTCTTTACCATTTGCAATCATAAAATAGTCTAATATCTTCATTTTTTCAACATACGTAGCTATTACCCTCGAAAACCAAAACTTTTGAAATAGGAAAACAGCCTTTAATCACATTCTTTACCATTTGCAATCATAAAATAGTCTATTACCTTCATTTTTCACACAGACAAAGCTATTACCCTCGAAAACTAAAACTTTTGAAATAGGAAAAGAGCCTTTAATCACATTCTTTACCATTTGCAATCATAAAATAGTCTAATATCTTCATTTTTTCAACATACATAGCTATTACCCTCGAAAACTAAAACTTTTGAAATAGGAAAAGAGCCTTTAATCACATTCTTTACCATGAGCAATCATAAAATTGTCTAATATCTTCATTTTTTGAACATACGTAGCTATTACCCTCGAAAACTAAAACTTTTGACATAGGAAAAGAGCCTTTAATCACATTCTTTACCATTGGCAATCATAAAATTGTCTAATATCTTCATTTTTTCAACATACATAGCTATTACTCTCGAAAACTAAAACTTTTGAAATAGGAAAAGAGCCTTTAATCACATTCTTTACCATTTGCAATCATAAAATAGTCTAATATCTTCATTTTTTCAACATACGTAGCTATTACCCTCGAAAACTAAAACTTTTGAAATAGGAAAAGAGCCTTTAATCACATTCTTTACCATTTGCAATCATAAAATTGTCTAATATCTTCATTTTTTCAACATACGTAGCTATTACCCTCGAAAACTAAAACTTTTGAAATAGGAAAAGAGCCTCTAATCACATTCTTTACCATTTGCAATCATAAAATAGTCTAATATCTTCATTTTTTCAACATACGCAGCTATTACCCTCGAAAACTAAAACTTTTGAAATAGGAAAAGAGCCTTTAATCACATTCTTTAACATGTGCAATCATAAAATTGTCTAATATCTTAATTTTTCCACAGACAAAGCTATTACCCTCGAAAACTAAAACTTTTGAAATAGGAAAAGAGCCTTTAATCACATTCTTTACCATTTGCAATCATAAAATAGTCTAATATCTTCATTTTTTTCAACATATGTAGCTATTACCCTCGAAAACTAAAACTTTTGAAATAAGAAAAGAGCCTTTAATCACATTCTTTACCATTTACAATCATAAAATAGTCTAGTATCTTCATTTTTTTAACATACGTAGCTATTACCCTCGAAAACTAAAACTTTTGAAATAGGAAAAGAGCCTTTAATCACATTCCTTACCATTTGCAATCATAAAATTGTCTAATATCTTTATTTTTTCAACATATGTAGCTATTACCCTCGAAAACTAAAACTTTTGAAATAGGAAAAGAGCCTTTAATCACATTCTTTACCATTTGCAATCATAAAATTGTCTAATATCTTCATTTTTTCAACATACGTAGCTATTACCCTCGAAAACTAAAACTTTTGAAATAGGAAAAGAGCCTTTAATCACATTCTTTACCATTTGCAATCATAAAATAGTCTAATATCTTCATTTTTTCAACATACGCAGCTATTACCCTCGAAAACTAAAACTTTTGAAATAGGAAAAGAGCCTTTAATCACATTCTTTACCATTTGCAATCATAAAATAGTCTAATATCTTCATTTTTTTCAACATACGTAGCTATTACCCTCGAAAACTAAAACTTTTGAAATAGGAAAAGAGCCTTTAATCACATTCTTTACCATTTGCAATCATAAAATTGTCTATTATCTTCATTTTTTCAAAATACGTAGCTATTACCCTCGAAAACTAAAACTTTTGAAATGGGAAAAGAGCCTTTAATCACATTCTTTACCATTTGCAATCATAAAATAGTCTAGTATCTTCATTTTTTCAACATACGTAGCTATTACCCTCGAAAACTAAAACTTTTGAAATAGGAAAAGAGCCTTTAATCACATTCCTTACCATTTGCAATCATAAAATTGTCTAATATCTTCATTTTTTCAACATACGTAGCTATTACCCTCGAAAACTAAAACTTTTGAAATAGGAAAAGAGCCTTTAATCACATTCTTTACCATTTGCAATCATAAAATTGTCTAATATCTTCATTTTTTCAACATACGTAGCTATTACCCTCGAAAACTAAAACTTTTGAAATAGGAAAAGAGCCTTTAATCACATTCTTTACCATTTGCAATCATAAAATAGTCTAATATCTTCATTTTTTCAACATACGCAGCTATTACCCTCGAAAACTAAAACTTTTGAAATAGGAAAAGAGCCTTTAATCACATTCTTTACCATGTGCAATCATAAAATTGTCTAATATCTTCATTTTTCCACAGACAAAGCTATTACCCTCGAAAACTAAAACTTTTGAAATAGGAAAAAAGCCTTTAATCACATTCTTTACCATTTGCAATCATAAAATAGTCTAATATCTTCATTTTTTTCAACATACGTAGCTATTACCCTCGAAAACTAAAACTTTTGAAATAGGAAAAGAGCCTTTAATCACATTCTTTACCATTTGCAATCATAAAATAGTCTAATATCTTCATTTTTTCAACATGCGTAGCTATTACCCTCGAAAACTAAAACTTTTGAAATAGGAAAAGAGCCTTTAATCACATTCTTTACCATTTGCAATCATAAAATAGTCTAATATCTTCATTTTTTCAACATACGTAGCTATTACCCTCGAAAACTAAAAGTTTTGACATAGGAAAAGAGCCTTTAATCACATTCTTTACCATTTGCAATCATAAAATAGTCTAATATCTTCATTTTTTCAACATACGTAGCTATTACCCTCGAAAACTAAAACTTTTGAAATAGGAAAAGAGCCTTTAATCACATTCTTTACCATGAGCAATCATAAAATTGTCTAATATCTTCATTTTTTGAACATACGTAGCTATTAAACCTCGAAAACTAAAACTTTTGACATAGGAAAAGAGCCTTTAATCACATTCTTTACCATTTGCAATCATAGAATTGTCTAATATCTTCATTTTTTCAACATATGTAGCTATTACTCTCGAAAACTAAAACTTTTGAAATAGGAAAAGAGCCTTTAATCACATTCTTTACCATTTGCAATCATAAAATTGTCTAATATCTTCATTTTTTCAACATGCGTAGCTATTACCCTCGAAAACTAAAACTTTTGAAATAGGAAAAGAGCCTTTAATCACATTCTTTACCATTTGCAATCATAAAATAGTCTAATATCTTCATTTTTTCAACATACGTAACTATTACCCTCGAAAACTAAAACTTTTGAAATAGGAAAAGAGCCTTTAATCACATTCTTTACCATTTGCAATCATAAAATTGTCTAATATCTTCATTTTTTCAACATACGTAGCTATTACCCTCGAAAACTAAAACTTTTGAAATAGGAAAAGAGCTATTAATCACATTCTTTACCGTGTGCAATCATAAAATTGTCTAATATCTTCATTTTTCCACAGACAAAGCTATTACCCTCGAAAACTAAAACTTTTGAAATAGGAAAAGATCCTTTAATCACATTCTTTACCATTTGCAATCATAAAATAGTCTAATATCTTCATTTTTTTCAACATACGTAGCTATTACCCTCGAAAACTAAAACTTTTGAAATAGGAAAAGAGCCTTTAATCACATTCTTTACCATTTGCAATCATAAAATTGTCTATTATCTTCATTTTTTCAAAATACGTAGCTATTACCCTCGAAAACTAAAACTTTTGAAATGGGAAAAGAGCCTTTAATCACATTCTTTACCATTTGCAATCATAAAATAGTCTAGTATCTTCATTTTTTCAACATACATAGCTATTACCCTCGAAAACTAAAACTTTTGAAATAGGAAAAGAGCCTTTAATCACATTCCTTACCATTTGCAATCATAAAATTGTCTAATATCTTCATTTTTTCAACATATGTAGCTATTACCCTCGAAAACTAAAACTTTTGAAATAGGAAAAGAGCCTTTAATCACATTCTTTACCATTTGCAATCGTAAAATAGTCTAATATCTTCATTTTTTCAACATGCGTAGCTATTACCCTCGAAAACTAAAACTTTTGAAATAGGAAAAGAGCCTTTAATCACATTCTTTACCATTTGCAATCAAAAAATAGTCTAATATCTTCATTTTTTCAACATACGTAGCTATTACCCTCGAAAACTAAAATTTTTGACATAGGAAAAGAGCCTTTAATCACATTCTTTACCATTTGCAATCATAAAATTGTCTAATATCTTCATTTTTTGAACATACGTAGCTATTACCCTCGAAAACTAAAACTTTTGACATAGGAAAAGAGCCTTTAATCACATTCTTTACCATTTACAATCATAAAATAGTCTAATATCTTCATTTTTTCAACATAGGTAGCTATTACCCTCGAAAACTAAAACTTTTGAAATAGGAAAAGAGCCTTTAATCACATTCTTTACCATTTGCAATCATAAAATAGTCTAATATCTTCATTTTTTCAACATGCGTAGCTATTACCCTCGAAAACTAAAACTTTTGAAATAGGAAAAGAGCCTTTAATCACATTCTTTACCATTTGCAATCATAAAATAGTCTAATATCTTAATTTTTTCAACATACATAGCTATTACCCTCGAAAACTAAAACTTTTGACATAGGAAAAGAGCCTTTAATCACATTCTTTACCATTTGCAATCATAAAATTGTCTAATATCTTCATTTTTTCAACATACGTAGCTATTATCCTCGAAAACTAAAACTTTTGAAATAGGAAAAGAGCTTTTAATCACATTGTTTACCATGTGCAATCATAAAATAGTCTAATATCTTCATTTTTTCAACATGCGTAGCTATTACCCTCGAAAACTAAAACTTTTGAAATAGGAAAAGAGCCTTTAATCACATTCTTTACCATTTGCAATCATAAAATAGTCTAATATCTTCATTTTTTCAACATACGTAGCTATTACCCTCGAAAACCAAAACTTTTGAAATAGGAAAACAGCCTTTAATCACATTCTTTACCATTTGCAATCATAAAATAGTCTATTACCTTCATTTTTTACACAGACAAAGCTATTACCCTCGAAAACTAAAACTTTTGAAATAGGAAAAGAGCCTTTAATCACATTCTTTACCATTTGCAATCATAAAATAGTCTAATATCTTCATTTTTTCAACATACGTAGCTATTACCCTCGAAAACTAAAACTTTTGAAATAGGAAAAGAGCCTTTAATTACATTCTTTACCATTTGCAATCATAAAATTGTCTAATATCTTCATTTTTTCAACATACGTAGCTATTACACTCGAAAACTAAAACTTTTGAAATAGGAAAAGAGCCTTTAATCACATTCTTTACCATTTGCAATCATAAAATAGTCTAATATCTTCATTTTTTCAACATACGCAGCTATTACCCTCGAAAACTAAAACTTTTGAAATAGGAAAAGAGCCTTTAATCACATTCTTTACCATGTGCAATCATAAATATTGTCTAATATCTTCATTTTTCCACAGACAAAGCTATTGCCCTCGAAAACTAAAACTTTTGAAATAGGAAAAAAGCCTTTAATCACATTCTTTACCATTTGCAATCATAAAATAGTCTAATATCTTCATTTTTTTCAACATACGTAGCTATTACCCTCGAAAACTAAAACTTTTGAAATAGGAAAAGAGCCTTTAATCACATTCTTTACCATTTGCAATCATAAAATTGTCTATTATCTTCATTTTTTCAAAATACGTAGCTATTACCCTCGAAAACTAAAACTTTTGAAATGGGAAAAGAGCCTTTAATCACATTCTTTACCATTTGCAATAATAAAATAGTCTAGTATCTTCATTTTTTTAACATACGTAGCTATTACCCTCGAAAACTAAAACTTTTGAAATAGGAAAAGAGCCTTTAATCACATTCCTTACCATTTGCAATCATAAAATTGTCTAATATCTTCATTTTTTCAACATATGTAGCTATTACCCTCGAAAACTAAAACTTTTGAAATAGGAAAAGAGCCTTTAATCACATTCTTTACCATTTGCAATCATAAAATAGTCTAATATCTTCATTTTTTCAACATGCGCAGCTATTACCCTCGAAAACTAAAACTTTTGAAATAGGAAAAGAGCCTTTAATCACATTCTTTACCATTTGCAATCATAAAATAGTCTAATATCTTCATTTTTTCAACATACGTAGCTATTACCCTCGAAAACTAAAAGTTTTGACATAGGAAAAGAGCCTTTAATCACATTCTTTACCATTTGCAATCATAAAATAGTCTAATATCTTCATTTTTTCAACATACGTAGCTATTACCCTCGAAAACCAAAACTTTTGAAATAGGAAAACAGCCTTTAATCACATTCTTTACCATTTGCAATCATAAAATAGTCTATTACCTTCATTTTTTACACAGACAAAGCTATTACCCTCGAAAACTAAAACTTTTGAAATAGGAAAAGAGCCTTTAATCACATTCTTTACCATTTGCAATCATAAAATAGTCTAATATCTTCATTTTTTTCAACATACGTAGCTATTACTCTCGAAACTAAAACTTTTGAAATAGGAAAAGAGCCTTTAATCACATTCTTTACCATGAGCAATCATAAAATTGTCTAATATCTTCATTTTTTGAACATACGTAGCTATTACCCTCGAAAACTAAAACTTTTGACATAGGAAAAGAGCCTTTAATCACATTCTTTACCATTTGCAATCATAGAATTGTCTAATATCTTCATTTTTTCAACATACGTAGCTATTACTCTCGAAAACTAAAACTTTTGAAATAGGAAAAGAGCCTTTAATCACATTCTTTACCATTTGCAATCATAAAATAGTCTAATATCTTCATTTTTTCAACATACGTAGCTATTACCCTCGAAAACTAAAACTTTTGAAATAGGAAAAGAGCCTTTAATCACATTCTTTACCATTTGCAATCATAAAATAGTCTAATATCTTCATTTTTTCAACATACGCAGCTATTACCCTCGAAAACTAAAACTTTTGAAATAGGAAAAGAGCCTTTAATCACATTCTTTACCATGTGCAATCATAAAATAGTCTAATATCTTCATTTTTCCACAGACAAAGCTATTACCCTCGAAAACTAAAACTTTTGAAATAGGAAAAGAGCCTTTAATCACATTCTTTACCATTTGCAATCATAAAATAGTCTAATATCTTCATTTTTTCAACATACGTAGCTATTACCCTCGAAAACTAAAACTTTTTGAAATAGGAAAAGAGCCTTTAATCACATTCTTTACCATTTGCAATCATAAAATTGTCTAATGTTTTCATTTTTTCAACATACGTAGCTATTACCCTCGAAAACTAAAACTTTTGAAATAGGAAAAGAGCCTTTAATCACATTCTTTTACCATTTGCAATCATAAAATAGTCTAATATCTTCACTTTTTCAACATACGCAGCTATTACCCTTGAAAACTAAAACTTTTGAAATAGGAAAAGAGCCTTTAATCACATTCTTTACCATGTGCAATCATAAAATTGTCTAAAATCTTCATTTTTCCACAGAAAAAGCTATTACCCTCGAAAACTAAAACTTTTGAAATAGGAAAAGAGCCTTTAATCACATTCCTTACCATTTGCAATCATAAAATTGTCTAATATCTTATTTTTTCAACATATGTAGCTATTACCCTCGAAAACTAAAACTTTTGAAATAGGAAAAGAGCCTTTAATCACATTCTTTACCATTTGCAATCGTAAAATAGTCTAATATCTTCATTTTTTCAACATGCGTAGCTATTACCCTCGAAAACTAAAACTTTTGAAATAGGAAAAGAGCCTTTAATCAATTCTTTACCATTTGCAATCAAAAAATAGTCTAATATCTTCATTTTTTCAACATACGTAGCTATTACCCTCGAAAATTAAAATTTTTGACATAGGAAAAGAGCCTTTAATCACATTCTTTACCATTTGCAATCATAAAATTGTCTAATATCTTCATTTTTTGAACATACGTAGCTATTACCCTCGAAAACTAAAACTTTTGACATAGGAAAAGAGCCTTTAATCACATTCTTTACCATTTGCAATCATAAAATAGTCTATATCTTCATTTTTCAACATAGGTAGCTATTACCCTCGAAAACTAAAACTTTTGAAATAGGAAAAGAGCCTTTAATCACAATTCTTTACCATTTGCAATCATAAAATTGTCTATTATCTTCATTTTTTCAAAATACGTAGCTATTACCCTCGAAAACTAAAACTTTTGAAATGGGAAAAGAGCCTTTAATCACATTCTTTACCATTTGCAATCATAAAATAGTCTAGTATCTTCATTTTTTCAACATACGTAGCTATTACCCTCAAAAACTAAAACTTTTGAAATAGGAAAAGAGCCCTTTACTCACATCCTTACCATTTGCAATCATAAAATTGTCTAATATCTTCATTTTTTCAACATACGTAGCTATTACCCTCAAAAACTAAAACTTTTGAAATAGGAAAAGAGCCTTTAATCACATTCTTACCATTTGCAATCATAAAATAGTCTAATATCTTCATTTTTTCAACATACGTAGCTATTACCCTCGAAAACTAAAACTTTTGACATAGGAAAAGAGCCTTTAATCACATTCTTTACCATTTGCAATCATAAAATAGTCTAATATCTTCATTTTTTCAACATACGTAGCTATTACCCTCGAAAACCAAAACTTTTGAAATAGGAAAAAGAGCCTTTAATCACATTCTTTACCATGTGCAATCATAAAATTGTCTAATACCTTCATTTTTTGAACATACGTAGCTATTACCCTCAAAAACTAAAACTTTTGACATAGGAAAAGAGCCTTTAATCACATTCTTTACCATTTGCAATCATAAAATTGTCTAATATCTTCATTTTTTTGAACATACGTAGCTATTACCCTCGAAAACTAAAACTTTTGACATAGGAAAAGAGCCTTTAATCACATTCTTTACCATTTGCAATCATAAATAGTCTAATATCTTCTTTTTTCAACAAAGGTAGCTATTACCCTCGAAAACTAAAACTTTTGAAATAGGAAAAGAGCCTTTAATCACATTCTTTACCATTTGCAATCATAAAATAGTCTAATATCTTCATTTTTTCAACTACGCAGCTATACCCTCGAAAACTAAAACTTTTGAAATAGGAAAAGAGCCTTTAATCACATTCTTTACCATGTGCAATCATAAAATTGTCTAATATCTTCATTTTTTCCACAGACAAAGCTATTACCCTCGAAAACTAAAACTTTTGAAATAGGAAAAGAGCCTTTAATCACATTCCTTACCATTTGCAATCATAAAATTGTCTAATATCTTTATTTTTTCAACATATGTAGCTATTACCCTCGAAAACTAAAACTTTTAAAATAGGAAAAGAGCCTTTAATCACATTCTTTACCATTTGCAATCGTAAAATTAGTCTAATATCTTCATTTTTTTCAACATGCGTAGCTATTACCCTCGAAAACTAAAACTTTTGAAATAGGAAAAGAGCCTTTAATCACATCTTTACCATTTGCAATCAAAAAATAGTCTAATATCTTCATTTTTTCAACATACGTCGCTATTACCCTCGAAAATTAAAATTTTGACATAGGAAAAGAGCCTTTAATCACATTCTTAACCATTTGCAATCATAAAATTGTCTATATCTTCATTTTTTGAACATACGTAGCTATTACCCTCGAAAACTAAAACTTTTGACATAGGAAAAGAGCCTTTAATCACATTCTTTACCATTTGCAATCATAAAATAGTCTAATATCTTCATTTTTTCAACATAGGTAGCTATTACCCTCGAAAACTAAAACTTTTGAAATAGGAAAAGAGCCTTTAATCACATTCTTTACCATTTGCAATCATAAAATAGTCTAATATCTTCATTTTTTCAACATACGTAGCTATTACCCTCGAAAACTAAAACTTTTGAAATAGGGAAAAGAGCCTTTAATCACATTCTTTACCATTTGCAATCATAAAATTGTCTAATATCTTCATTTTTTCAACATACGTAGCTATTACCCTCGAAAACTAAAACTTTTGAAATAGGAAAAGAGCCTTTAATCACATTCTTTACCATTTGCAATCATAAAATAGTCTAATATCTTCATTTTTTCAACATACGCAGGTATTACCCTCGAAAACTAAAACTTTTGAAATAGGAAAAGAGCCTTTAATCACATTCTTTACCATGTGCAATCATAAAATTGTCTAATATCTTCATTTTTCCACAGAACCAAAGCTATTACCCTCGAAAACTAAAACTTTTGAAATAGGAAAAGAGCCTTTAATCACATTCTTTACCATTTGCAATCATAAAATAGTCTAATATCTTCATTTTTTTCACATACGTAGCTATTACCCTCGAAAACCTAAAACTTTTGAAATAGGAAAAGAGCCTTAATCACATTCTTTACCATTTGCAATCATAAAAATTGTCTAATATCTTCATTTTTTTCAAATACGTAGCTATTACCCTCGAAAACTAAAACTTTTGAAATGGGAAAAGAGCCTTTAATCACATTCTTTACCATTTGCAATCATAAAATAGTCTAGTATCTTCATTTTTTCAACATACGTAGCTAT
>NW_027063874.1:30027-51385 GCF_032884065.1 Artemia franciscana
TTGAAAACATGAAGATATTAGACTATTTTATGAGTGCACATGGTATAGAATGTGATTAAAGGCTCTTTTTCCTATGTCAAAAGTTTTAGTTTTCGAGGGTAATAACTACGTATGTTGAAAAAATGAAGATATTAGACTATTTTATGATTGCAAATGGTAAAGAATGTGATTATAGGCTCTTTTCTATGTCAAAAGTTTTAGTTTTCGAGGGTAATAGCTACGTATGTTGAAAAAATTAATATATTAAACTATTTTATGATTGCAAATGGTAAAGAATGTGATTAAAGGCTCTTTTCCAATTTCAAAAGTTTTAGTTTTCAAGGGTAATAGCTACGTATGTTGAAAAAATGAAGATATTAGACTATTTTATGATTGCAAATGGTAAAGAATGTGATTAAAGGCTCTTGTCCTATTTCAAAAGTTTTAGTTTTCGAGGGTAATAGCTACGTATGTTGAAAAAATGAAGATATTAGACTATTTTATGATTGCAAATGGTAAAGAATGTGATTAAAGGCTCTTTTCCTATGTCAAAAGTTTTAGTTTTCGAGGGTAATAGCTACGTATGTTGAAAAAATGAAGATATTAGACTATTTTATGATTGCACATGGTAAAGAATGTGATTAAAGGCTCTTTTTCTATTTCAAAAGTTTTAGTTTTCGAGGGTAATAGGTAGGTATGTTGAAAAAATGAAGATATTAGACTATTTTATGATTGCAAATGGTAATGAATGTGATTAAAGGCTCTTTTCCTATGTCAAAAGTTTTAGTTTTCGAGGGTAATAGCTACGTATGTTGGAAAAATGAAGATATTAGACTATTTTATGATTGCACATGGTAAAGAATGTGATTAAAGGCTCTTTTCCTATTTCAAAAGTTTTAGTTTTCGAGGGTAATAGCTGCGTATGTTGAAAAAATGAAGATATTAGACTTTTTTATGATTGCAAATGGTAAAGAATGTGATTAAAGGCTCTTTTCCTATGTCAAAAGTTTTAGTTTTCGAGGGTAATAGCTACGTATGTTGAAAACATGAAGATATTAGACTATTTTATGAGTGCACATGGTATAGAATGTGATTAAAGGCTCTTTTTCCTATGTCAAAAGTTTTAGTTTTCGAGGGTAATAACTACGTATGTTGAAAAAATGAAGATATTAGACTATTTTATGATTGCAAATGGTAAAGAATGTGATTACAGGCTCTTTTCTATGTCAAAAGTTTTAGTTTTCGAGGATAATAGCTACGTATGTCGAAAAAATGAAGATATTAGACTTTTTTATGATTGCAGATGGTAAAGAATGTGATTAAAGGCTCTTTTCCTATATCAAAAGTTTTAGTTTTCGTGGGTAATAGCTACGTATGTTGAAAACATGAAGATATTCGACTATTTTATGAGTGCACATAGTATAGAATGTGATTAAAGGCTCTTTTTCCTATGTCAAAAGTTTTAGTTTTCGAGGGTAATAACTACATATGTTGAAAAAATGAAGATATTAGACTATTTTATGATTGCAAATGGTAAAGAATGTGATTATAGGCTCTTTTCTATGTCAAAAGTTTTAGTTTTCGAGGATAATAGCTACGTATGTTGAAAAAATGAAGATATTAGACTATTTTATGATTGCAAATGGTAAAGAATGTGATTAAAGGCTCTTTTCCTATTTTAAAAGTTTTAGTTTTCGAGGGTAATAGCTTTGTCTGTGGAAAAAATGAAGATATTAGACAATTTTATGATTGCAAATGGTAAAGAATGTGATTAAAGGCTTTTTTCCTATTTCAAAAGTTTTAGTTTTCGAGGGTAATAGCTATATCTGTGGAAAAAATGAAGATATTAGACTATTTTATGATTGCAAATGGTAAAGAATGTGATTAAAGGCTCTTTTCCTATTCCAAAAGTTTTAGTTTTCGAGGGTAATAGCTACGTATGTTGAAAAAATGAAGATATTAGACTATTTTATGATTGCAAATGGTAAAGAATGTGAATAAAGGCTCTTTTCATATTTCAAAAGTCTTAGTTTTCGAGGGTAATAGCTATGTATGTTGAAAAAATGAAGATATTAGACTATTTTATGATTGCAAATGGTAAAGAATGTGATTAAAGGCTCTTTTCCTATTTCAAAAGTTTTAGTTTTCGAGGGTAATAGCTACGTATGTTGAAAAAATGAAGATATTAGACTATTTTATGATTGCAAATGGTAAAGAATCTGATTACAGGCTCTTTTCCTATGTCAAAAGTTTTAGTTTTCGAGGGTAATAGCTACGTATGTTGAAAAAATGAAGATAGTAGACTATTTTATGATTGCACATGGTAAAGAATGTGATTAAAGGCTCTTTTCCAATTTCAAAAGTTTTAGTTTTCGAGGGTAATAGCTTTGTCTGTGGAAAAAATGAAGATATTAGACAATTTTATGATTGCACATGGTAAAAAATGTGATTAAAGGCTCTTTTCCTATTTTGAAAGTTTTAGTTTTCGAGGGTAATAGCTACGTATGTTGAAAAAATGAAGATATTAGACTATTTTATGATTGCAAATGGTAAAGAATGTGGTTAAAGGCTCTTTTCCTATTTCAAAAGTTTTAGTTTTCGAGGGTAATAGCTACGTATGTTGAAAAAATGAAGATATTAGACAATTTTATGATTGCAAATGGTATGGAATGTGATTAAAGGCTCTTTTTCCATTTCAAAAGTTTTAGTTTTCGCGGGTAATAGCTACGTATGTTGAAAAAATGAAGATATTAGACTATTTTATGATTGCAAATGGTAAGAAATGTGATTAAAGGCTCTTTTCCTATTTCAAAAGTTTTAGTTTTCGAGGGTAATAGCTACGTATGTTGAAAAAATGAAGATATTAGACTATTTTATGATTGCAAATGGTAAAGAATGGGATTAAAGGCTCTTTTCCTATTTCAAAAGTTTTACTTTTCGAGGGTAATAGCTACGTATGCTGAAAAAATGAAGATTTTAGACTATTTTATGATTGCAAATGGTAAAGAATGTGATTAAAGGCTCTTTTTCTATTTCTAAAGTTTTAGTTTTCGAGGGTAATAGCTTTGTCTGTGGAAAAAATGAAGATATTAGACTATTTTATGATTGCACATGGTAAAGAATGTGATTAAAGGCTCTTTTCCTATTTCAAAAGTTTTAGTTTTCGAGGGTAATAGCTACGTATGTTGAAAAAATTAAGATATTAGACTATTTTATGATTGCAAATGGTAAAGAATGTGATTAAAGGCTCTTTTCCTATTTCAAAAGTTTTAGTTTTCGAGGATAATAGCTACGTATGTTGAAAAAATGAAGATATTAGACAATTTTATGATGGCACATGGTAAAGAATGTGATTAAAGGCTTTTTTCCTATGTCAAAAGTTTTAGTTTTCGAGGGTAATAGCTACGTATGTTGAAAAATGAAGATATTAGACTATTTTATGATTGCAAATGGTAAAGAATGTGATTAAAGGCTCTTTTCCTATTTCAAAAGTTTTAGTTTTCGAGGGTAATAGCTACGTATGTTGAAAAAATGAAGATATTAGACTATTTTATGATTGCACATGGTAAAGAATGTGATTGAAGGCTCTTTTCCTATTTCAAAAGTTTTAGTTTTCGAGGGTAATAGCTTTGTCTGTGGAAAAAATGAAGATATTAGACAATTTTATGATTGCACATGGTAAAGAATGTGATTAAAGGCTCTTTTCCTATTTCAAAAGTTTTAGTTTTCGAGGGTAATAGCTACGTATGTTGAAAAAATGAAGATATTAGACTTTTTTATGATTGCAAATGGTAAAGAATGTGATTAAAGGCTCTTTTCCTATTTCAAAAGTTTTAGTTTTCGAGGGTAATAGCTATGTATGTTGAAAAAATGAAGATATTAGACTATTTTATGATTGCAAATGGTAAAGAATGTGATTAAAGGCTCTTTTCCTGTTTCAAAAGTTTTAGTTTTCGAGGGTAATAGCTACGTATGTTAGAAAAATGAAGATATTAGACAATTTTATGATTGCAAATTGTAAAGAATGTGATTAAAGGCTCTTTTCCTGTTTCAAAAGTTTTAGTTTTCGAGGGTAATAGCTACGAATGTTGAAAAAATGAAGATATCAGACTATTTTATGATTGCAAATGGTAAAGAATGTAATTAAAGGCTCTTTTCCTATTTCAAAAGTTTTAGTTTTTGAGGGTAATAGCTACGTATGTTGATAAAATGAAGATATTAGACTATTTTATGATTGCACATGGTAAAAAATGTGATTAAAGGCTCTTTTCCTATTTCAAAAGTTTTAGTTTTCGAGGGTAATAGCTTTGTCTGTGGAAAAAATGGAGATATTAGACAATTTTATGATTGCACATGGTAAAGAATGTGATTAAAGGCTCTTTTCCTATTTCAAAAGTTTTAGTTTTCGAGGGTAATAGCTACGTATGTTGAAAAAATGAAGATATTAGACTATTTTATGATTGCAAATGGTAAAGAATGTGATTAAAGGCTCTTTTTCTATTTCAAAAGTTGTAGTTTTCGAGGGTAATAGCTACGTATGTTGAAAAAATGAAGATATTAGACTATTTTATGATTGCAAATGGTAAAGAATGTGATTAAAGGCTCTTTTCCTATTTCAAAAATTTTAGTTTTCGAGGGTAATAGCTACGTATATTGAAAAAATGAAGATATTAGACAATTTTATGATTGCAAATGGTAAAGAATGTGATTAAAGGCTTTTTTCCTATGTCAAAAGTCTTAGTTTTTGAGGGTAATAGCTACGTATGTTGAAAAAATGAAGATATTAGACAATTTTATGATTGCACATGGTAAAGAATGTGATTAAAGGCTCTTTTCCTATGTCAAATGTTTTAGTTTTTGAGGGTAATAACTTTGTCTGTGGAAAAAATGAAGATATTAGACTATTTTATGATTGCAAATGGTAAAGAATGTGATTAAAGGTTCTTTTCCTATTTCAAAAGTTTTAGTTTTCCAGGGTAATAGCTACGTATGTCGAAAAAATGAAGATATTAGACTATTTTATGATTGCACATGGTAAAGAATGTGATTAAAGGCTCTTTTCCTTTTTCAAAAGTTTCAGTTTTCGAGGGTAATAGCTTTGTGTGTGGAAAAAATGAAGATATTAGACAATTTTATGATTGCACATGGTAAAAAATGTGATTAAAGGCTCTTTTCCTATTTCAAAAGTTTTAGTTTTCGAGGGTAATAGCTACGTATGTTGAAAAAATGAAGATATTAGACTATTTTATGATTGTAAATGGTAAAGAATGTGATTAAAGGCTCTTTTCCTGTTTCAAAAGTTTTAGTTTTCGAGGGTAATAGCTACGTATGTTAGAAAAATGAATATATTAGACAATTTTATGATTGCAAATTGTAAAGAATGTGATTAAAGGCTCTTTTCCTGTTTCAAAAGTTTTAGTTTTCGAGGGTAATAGCTACGAATGTTGAAAAAATGAAGATATCAGACTATTTTATGATTGCAAATGGTAAAGAATGTAATTAAAGGCTCTTTTCCTATTTCAAAAGTTTTAGTTTTTGAGGGTAATAGCTACGTATGTTGATAAAATGAAGATATTAGACTATTTTATGATTGCACATGGTAAAAAATGTGATTAAAGGCTCTTTTCCTATTTCAAAAGTTTTAGTTTTCGAGGGTAATAGCTTTGTCTGTGGAAAAAATGGAGATATTAGACAATTTTATGATTGCACATGGTAAAGAATGTGATTAAAGGCTCTTTTCCTATTTCAAAAGTTTTAGTTTTCGAGGGTAATAGCTACGTATGTTGAAAAAATGAAGATATTAGACTATTTTATGATTGCAAATGGTAAAGAATGTGATTAAAGGCTCTTTTTCTATTTCAAAAGTTGTAGTTTTCGAGGGTAATAGCTACGTATGTTGAAAAAATGAAGATATTAGACTATTTTATGATTGCAAATGGTAAAGAATGTGATTAGAGGCTCTTTTCCTATGTCAAAAAAATTAGTTTTCGAGGGTAATAGCTACGTATATTGAAAAAATGAAGATATTAGACAATTTTATGATTGCAAATGGTAAAGAATGTGATTAAAGGCTTTTTTCCTATGTCAAAAGTCTTAGTTTTTGAGGGTAATAGCTACGTATGTTGAAAAAATGAAGATATTAGACAATTTTATGATTGCACATGGTAAAGAATGTGATTAAAGGCTCTTTTCCTATGTCAAATGTTTTAGTTTTTGAGGGTAATAACTTTGTCTGTGGAAAAAATGAAGATATTAGACTATTTTATGATTGCAAATGGTAAAGAATGTGATTAAAGGTTCTTTTCCTATTTCAAAAGTTTTAGTTTTCCAGGGTAATAGCTACGTATGTCGAAAAAATGAAGATATTAGACTATTTTATGATTGCACATGGTAAAGAATGTGATTAAAGGCTCTTTTCCTATTTCAAAAGTTTCAGTTTTCGAGGGTAATAGCTTTGTGTGTGGAAAAAATGAAGATATTAGACAATTTTATGATTGCACATGGTAAAAAATGTGATTAAAGGCTCTTTTCCTATTTCAAAAGTTTTAGTTTTCGAGGGTAATAGCTACGTATGTTGAAAAAATGAAGATATTAGACTATTTTATGATTGTAAATGGTAAAGAATGTGATTAAAGGCTCTTTTACTATTTCAAAAGTTTTAGTTTTCGAGGGTAATAGCTACGTATATTGAAAAAATGAAGATATTAGACAATTTTATGATTGCAAATGGTAAAGAATGTGATTAAAGGCTCTTTTCCTATGTCAAAAGTTTTAGTTTTCGAGGGTAATAGCTACGTATGTTGAAAAAATGAAGATATTAGACAATTTTATGATTGCACATGGTAAAGAATGTGATTAAAGGCTCTTTTCCTATTTAAAAAGTTTTAGTTTTCGAGGGTAATAGCTACGTATGTTGAAAAAATGAAGATATTAGACTATTTTATAATTGCAAATGGTAAAGAATGTGATTAAAGGCTCTTTTCCTATGTCAAATGTTTTAGTTTTTGAGGGTAATAGCTTTGCCTGTGGAAAAAATGAAGATATTAGACTATTTTATGATTGCAAATGGTAAAGAATGTGATTAAAGGTTCTTTTCCTATTTCAAAAGTTTTAGTTTTCCAGGGTAATAGCTACGTATGTTGAAAAAATGAAGATATTAGACTATTTTATGATTGCAAATGGTAAAGAATGTGATTAAAGGCTCTTTTCCTATTTCAAAAGTTTTAGTTTTCGAGGGTAATAGCTACGTATGTTGAAAAAATGAAGATATTAGACAATTTTATGATTGCAAATGGTATGGAATGTGATTAAAGGCTCTTTTCCTATTTCAAAAGTTTTAGTTTTCGCGGTAATAGCTACGTATGTTGAAAAAATGAAGATATTAGACTATTTTATGATTGCAAATGGTAAGAAATGTGATTAAAGGCTCTTTTCCTATTTCAAAAGTTTTAGTTTTCGAGGGTAATAGCTAAGTATAATGAAAACATGAAGATATTAGATTATTTTATGATTGAAAATGGTAAAGAATGTTATTAAAGGCTCTTTTCTGATTGAAAAGGTAAATTGTATGATTGCAAATGGTAAAAGTTTTAGTTTTCGATGGTAATAGCTTTGTCTGTGGAATAAATGAAGATATTAGACAATTTTATGATTGCACATGTTAAAGAATGTGATTAAAGGCTCTTTTCCTATTTCAAAAAATTTAGTTTTCGAGGGTAATAGCTACGAATGTTGAAAAAATGAAGATATTAGACTATTTTATGATTGCACATGGTAAAGAATGTGATTAAAGGCTCTTTTCCTGTGTCAAAAGTTTTAGTTTTCGAGGGTAATAGCTATGTCTGTGGAGAAATTAAGATATTAGACTATTTTGTGATTGCACATGGTAAAGAATGTGATTAAAGGCTCTTTTCCTATGTCAAAAGTTTTAGTTTTCCAGGGTAATAGCTTTGTCTGTGGAAAAAATGAAGATATTAGACAATTTTATGATTGCACATGGTAAAGAATGTGATTAAAGGCTCTTTTCCTATTTCAAAAGTTTTAGTTTTCGAGGGTAATAGCTACGTATGTTGAAAAAATGAAGATATTAGACAACTTTACGATTGCATATGGTAAAGAATGTGATTAAAGAATTTGATTAAAGGCTCTTTTCCTATTTCAAAAGTTTTAGTTTTCGAGGGTAATAGCTTTGTCTGTGGAAAAAATGAAGATATTAGACAATTTTATGATTGCACATGGTAAAGAATGTGATTAAAGGCTCTTTTCCTATTTCAAAAGTTTTAGTTTTCGAGGGTAATAGCTACGTATGTTGAAAAAATTAAGATATTAGACTATTTTATGATTGCAAATGGTAAAGAATGTGATTAAAGGCTCTTTTTCTATGTCAAAAGTTTTAGTTTCCTAGGGTAATAGCTACGTATGTTGAAAAAATGAAGATATTAGACAGTTTTATGATTGCAAATGGTAAAGAATGTGAATAAAGGCTCTTTTCCTATTTCAAAAGTTTTAGTTTTCGAGGGTAATAGGTACGTATGTTGAAAAAATGAAGATATTAGACCATTTCATGATTGCAAATGGTAAGCATGTGATTAAAGGCTCTTTTCCTATGTCAAAAGTTTTAGTTTTCGAGGATAATAGCTACGTATGTTGAAAAAATGAAGATATTAGACAATTTTATGATTGCATATGGTAAAGAATTTGATTAAAGGCTCTTTTCCTATTTCAAAAGTTTTAGTTTTCGAGGGTAATAGCTACGTATGTTGAAAAAATGAAGATATTAGACTATTTTATGATTGCAAATGGTAAAGAATGTGATTAAAGGCTCTTTTCCTATTTCAAAAGTTTTAGTTTTTGTGGGTAATAGCTACGTATAATGAAAAAATGAAGATATTAGATTATTTTATGATTGAAAATGGAAAAGAATGTTATTAAAGGCTCTTTTCTGATTGAAAAGGTAAATTTTATGATTGCAAATGGTAAAGAATGTGATTAAAGGCTCTTTTCCTATTTCAAAAGTTTTAGTTTTCGAGGGTAATAGCTACGTATGTTGATAAAATGAAGATATTAGACTATTTTATGGTTGCACATGGTAAAGAATGTGATTAAAGGCTCTTTTCCTACTTCAAAAGTTTTAGTTTTCGAGGGTAATAGCTTTGTCTGTGGAAAAAATGAAGATAAAGGACAATTTTATGATTGCACATGGTAAAGAATGTGATTAAAGGCTCTTTTCCTATTTCAAAAGTTTTAGTTTTCGAGGGTAATAGCTACGTATGTTGAAAAAATGAAGATATTAGACTATTTTATGATTGCACATGGTAAAGAATGTGATTAAAGGCTCTTTTCCTATTTCAAATTTTTTAGTTTTCGAGGGTAATAGCTTTGTCTGTGGAAAAAATGAAAATATTAGACAATTTTATGATTGCACATGGTAAAGAATGTGATTAAAGGCTATTTTCCTATTTCAAAAGTTTTAGTTTTCGAGGGTAATAGCTACGTATGTTGAAAAAATGAAGATATTAGACTATTTTATGATTGCAAATGGTAAAGAGTGTGATTAAAGGCTCTTTTCCTATTTCAAAAGTTTTAGTTTTTAAGGGTAATAGTTTTGTCTGTGGAAAAATGAAGATATTAGACAATTTTATGATTGCACACGGTAAAGAATGTGATTAAAGGCTCTTTTCCTATTTCAAAAGTTTTATTTTTCGAGGGTAATAGCTACGTATGTTGAAAAAATAAAGATATTAGACTATTTAATGATTGCAAATGGTAAAGAATGTGATTAAAGGCTCTTTTCCTATTTCAAAAGTTTTAGTTTTCGAGGGTAATAGCTACGTATGTTTAAAAAATGAAGATATTAGACAATTTTATGATTGCACATGGTAAAGAATGTGATTAAAGGCTCTTTTCCTATTTCAAAAGTTTTAGTTTTCGAGGGTAATAGCTACGTATGTTGAAAAATGAAAATATTAGACTTTTTTATGATTGCAAATGGTAAAGAATGTGATTAAAGGCTCTTTTACTATTTCAAAAGTTTTAGTTTTCGATGGTAATAGCTTTGTCTGTGGAAAAAATGAAGATATTAGACAATTTTATGATTGCACATGTTAAAGAATGTGATTAAAGGCTCTTTTCCTATTTCAAAAAATTTAGTTTTCGAGGGTAATAGCTACGTATGATTGCACATGGTAAAGAATGTGATTAAAGGCTCTTTTCCTGTGTCAAAAGTTTTAGTTTTCGAGGGTAATAGCTATGTCTGTGGAAAAATGAAGATATTAGACTATTTTATGATTGCACATGGTAAAGAATGTGATTAAAGGCTCTTTTCCTATGTCAAAAGTTTTAGTTTCTGAGGGTAATAGCTTTGTCTATGGAAAAAATGAAGATATTAGACAATTTTATGATTGCAAATGGTAAAGAATGTGATTAAAGGCTCTTTTCCTATTTCAAAAGTTTAGTTTTCGAGGGTAATAGCTTCGTATGTTGAAAAAATGAAGATATTAGACAATTTTATGATTGCAAATGGTAAGGAATGTGATTAAAGGCTCTTTTCCTATTTCAAAAGTTTTAGTTTTCGAGGGTAATAGCTACGTATGTTGAAAAAATGAAGATATTAGACTATTTTATGATTGCAAATGGTAAAGAATGTGATTAAAGGCTCTTTTCCTATTTCAAAAGTTTTAGTTTTCGAGGGTAATAGCTACGTATGTTGAAAAAATGAAGATATTAGACAATTTTATGATTGCACATGGTAAAGAATGTGATTAAAGGCTCTTTTCCTATGTCAAATGTTTTAGTTTTTGAGGGTAATAGCTTTGTCCGTGGAAAAAATGAAGATATTAGACTATTTTATGATTGCAAATGGTAAAGAGTGTGATTAAAGGCTCTTTTCCTATTTCAAAAGTTTTAGTTTTTAAGGGTAATAGCTTTGTCTGTGGAAAAATGAAGATATTAGACAATTTTATGATTGCACACGGTAAAGAATGTGATTAAAGGCTCTTTTCCTATTTCAAAAGTTTTAGTTTTTCGAGGGTAATAGCTACGTATGTTGAAAAAATAAAGATATTAGACTATTTATGATTGCAAATGGTAAAGAATGTGATTAAAGGCTCTTTTCCTATTTCAAAAGTTTTAGTTTTCGAGGGTAATAGCTACGTATGTTTAAAAAATGAAGATATTAGACAATTTTATGATTGCACATGGTAAAGAATGTGATTAAAGGCTCTTTTCCTATTTCAAAAGTTTTAGTTTTCGAGGGTAATAGCTACGTATGTTGAAAAATGAAGATATTAGACTTTTTATGATTGCAAATGGTAAAGAATGTGATTAAAGGCTCTTTTCTATTTCAAAAGTTTTAGTTTTCGATGGTAATAGCTTTGTCTGTGGAAAAAATGAAGATATTAGACAATTTTATGATTGCACATGGTAAAGAATGTGATTAAAGGCTCTTTTCCTATTTCAAAAAATTTAGTTTTCGAGGGTAATAGCTACGAATGTTGAAAAAATGAAGATATTAGACTATTTTATGATTGCACATGGTAAAGAATGTGATTAAAGGCTCTTTTCCTATGTCAAAAGTTTTAGTTTTCGAGGGTAATAGCTATGTCTGTGGAAAAATGAAGATATTAGACTATTTTATGATTGCACATGGTAAAGAATGTGATTAAAGGCTCTTTTCCTATGTCAAAAGTTTTAGTTTTCAAGGGTAATAGCTTTGTCTATGGAAAAAATGAAGATATTAGACAATTTTATGATTGCAAATGGTAAAGAATGTGATTAAAGGCTCTTTTCCTATTTCAAAAACTTTAGTTTTCGAGGGTAATAGCTTCGTATGTTGAAAAAATGAAGATATTAGACAATTTTATGATTGCAAATGGTAAGGAATGTGATTAAAGGCTCTTTTCCTATTTCAAAAGTTTTAGTTTTCGAGGGTAATAGCTACGTATGTTGAAAAAATGAAGATATTAGACTATTTTATGATTGCAAATGGTAAAGAATGTGATTAAAGGCTCTTTTCCTATTTCAAAAGTTTTAGTTTTCGAGGGTAATAGCTACGTATGTTGAAAAAATGAAGATATTAGACAATTTTATGATTGCACATGGTAAAGAATGTGATTAAAGGCTCTTTTCCTATGTCAAATGTTTTAGTTTTTGAGGGTAATAGCTTTGTCCGTGGAAAAAATGAAGATATTAGACTATTTTATGATTGCAAATGGTAAAGAATGTGATTAAAGGTTCTTTTCCTATTTCAAAAATTTTAGTTTTCGAGGGTAATAGATACGTATGTTGAAAAAATGAAGATATTAGACTATTTTATGATTGCACATGGTAAAGAATGTGATTAAAGGCTCTTTTCCTATTTCAAAAGTTTTAGTTTTCGAGGGTAATAGCTTTGTCTGTGGAAAAAATGAAGATATTAGACAATTTTATGATTGCACATGGTAAAAAATGTGATTAAAGGCTCTTTTCCTATTTCAAAAGTTTTAGTTTTCGAGGGTAATAGCTACGTATGTTGAAAAAATGAAGATATTAGACTATTTTATGATTGCAAATGGTAAAGAATGTGATTAAAGGCTCTTTTCCTATTTCAAAAGTTTTAGTTGAAAATGAAGATATTAGACTATTTTATGATTGCAAATGGTAAGAAATGTGATTAAAGGCTCTTTTCCTATTTCAAAAGTTTTAGTTTTCGAGGGTAATAGCTACGTATGTTGAAAAAATGAAGATATTAGACTATTTTATGATTGCAAATGGTAAAGAATGTGATTAAAGGCTCTTTTCCTATGTCAAAAGTTTTAGTTTCCTAGGGTAATAGCTACGTATGTTGAAAAAATGAAGATATTAGACAGTTTTATGATTGCAAATGGTAAAGAATGTGAATAAAGGCTCTTTTCCTATTTCAAAAGTTTTAGTTTTCGAGGGTAATAGGTACGTATGTTGAAAAAATGAAGATATTAGACTATTTTATGATTGCAAATGGTAAGAATGTGATTAAAGGCTCTTTTCCTATGTCAAAAGTTTTAGTTTTCGAGGATAATAGCTACGTATGTTGAAAAAATGAAGATATTAGACAATTTTATGATTGCATATGGTAAAGAATTTGATTAAAGGCTCTTTTCCTATTTCAAAAGTTTTAGTTTTCGAGGGTAATAGCTACGTATGTTGAAAAAATGAAGATATTAGACTATTTTATGATTGCAAATGGTAAAGAATGTGATTAAAGGCTCTTTTCCTATTTCAAAAGTTTTAGTTTTCGTGGGTAATAGCTACGTATAATGAAAAAATGAAGATATTAGATTATTTTATGATTGAAAATGGAAAAGAATGTTATTAAAGGCTCTTTTCTGATTGAAAAGGTAAATTTTATGATTGCAAATGGTAAAGAATGTGATTAAAGGCTCTTTTCCTATTTCAAAAGTTTTAGTTTTTGAGGGTAATAGCTACGTATGTTGATAAAATGAAGATATTAGACTATTTTATGATTGCACATGGTAAAGAATGTGATTAAAGGCTCTTTTCCTACTTCAAAAGTTTTAGTTTTCGAGGGTAATAGCTTTGTCTGTGGAAAAAATGAAGATAAAGGACAATTTTATGATTGCACATGGTAAAGAATGTGATTAAAGGCTCTTTTCCTATTTCAAAAGTTTTAGTTTTCGAGGGTAATAGCTACGTATGTTGAAAAAATGAAGATATTAGACTATTTTATGATTGCACATGGTAAAGAATGTGATTAAAGGCTCTTTTCCTATTTCAAAAGTTTTAGTTTTCGAGGGTAATAGCTTTGTCTGTGGAAAAAATGAAGATATTAGACAATTTTATGATTGCACATGGTAAAAATGTGATTAAAGGCTCTTTTCCTATTTCAAAAGTTTTAGTTTTCGAGGGTAATAGCTACGTATGTTGAAAAAATGAAGATATTAGACTATTTTATGATTGCAAATGGTAAAGAATGTGATTAAAGGCTCTTTTCCTATTTCAAAAGTTTTAGTTTTTAAGGGTAATAGTTTGTCTGTGGAAAAATGAAGATATTAGACAATTTTATGATTGCACACGGTAAAGAATGTGATTAAAGGCTCTTTTCCTATTTCAAAAGTTTTAGTTTTCGAGGGTAATAGCTACGTATGTTGAAAAAATGAAGATATTAGACTATTTATGATTGCAAATGGTAAAGAATGTGATTAAAGGCTCTTTTCCTATTTCAAAAGTTTTAGTTTTCGAGGGTAATAGCTACGTATGTTTAAAAAATGAAGATATTAGACAATTTTATGATTGCACATGGTAAAGAATGTGATTAAAGGCTCTTTTCCTATTTCAAAAGTTTTAGTTTTCGAGGGTAATAGCTACGTATGTTGAAAAATGAAGATATTAGACTTTTTATGATTGCAAATGGTAAAGAATGTGATTAAAGGCTCTTTTCCTATTTCAAAAGTTTTAGTTTTCGATGGTAATAGCTTTGTCTGTGGAAAAATGAAGATATTAGACAATTTTATGATTGCACATGGTAAAGAATGTGATTAAAGGCTCTTTTCCTATTTCAAAAGTTTAGTTTTTGAGGGTAATAGCTACGAATGTTGAAAAAATGAAGATATTAGACTATTTTATGATTGCAATGGTAAAGAATGTGATTAAAGGCTCTTTTCCTGTTCAAAAGTTTTAGTTTTCGAGGGTAATAGCTATGTCTGTGGAAAAATGAAGATATTAGACTATTTTATGATTGCACATGGTAAAGAATGTGATTAAAGGCTCTTTTCCTATTCAAAAGTTTTAGTTTTCGAGGGTAATAGCTTTGTTGAAAAAATGAAGATATTAGACAATTTTATGATTGCAAATGGTAAAGAATGTGATTAAAGGCTCTTTTCCTATTTCAAAAGTTTTAGTTTTTGAGGGTAATAGCTACGTATGTTGAAAAAATGAAGATATTAGACAATTTTATGATTGCAAATGGTAAAGAATGTGATTAAAGGCTCTTTTCCTATTCAAAAGTTTTAGTTTTCGAGGGTAATAGTACGTATGTTGAAAAAATGAAGATATTAGACTATTTTATGATTGCAAATGGTAAAGAATGTGATTAAAGGCTCTTTTCCTATGTCAAAAGTTTTAGTTTTCGAGGGTAATAGCTACGTATGTTGAAAAAATGAAGATATTAGACAATTTTATGATTGCACATGGTAAAGAATGTGATTAAAGGCTCTTTTCCTATTTCAAAAGTTTTAGTTTTCGAGGGTAATAGCTTTGTCTGGAAGATATTAGACTATTTTATGATTGCAAATGGTAAAGAATGTGATTAAAGGCTCTTTTCCTATTTCAAAAGTTTTAGTTTTCGAGGGTAATAGCTACGTATGTTGAAAAAATGAAGATATTAGACTATTTTATGATTGCAAATGGTAAAGAATGTGATTAAAGGCTCTTTTCCTATTTCAAAAGTTTTAGTTTTCGAGGGTAATAGCTTTGTCTGAAAAAATGAAGATATTAGACTATTTTATGATTGCAAATGGTAAAGAAATGTGATTAAAGGCTCTTTTCCTATTTCAAAAGTTTTAGTTTTCGAGGGTAATAGCTACGTATGTTGAAAAAATGAAGATATTAGACTATTTTATGATTGCAAATGGTAAAGAATGTGATTAAAGGCTCTTTTCCTATTTCAAAAGTTTTAGTTTTCGAAGGTAATAGCTACGTATGTTGAAAAAATGAAGATATTAGACTATTTTATGATTGCAAATGGTAAAGAATGTGATTAAAGGCTCTTTTCCTATTTCAAAAGTTTTAGTTTTCGAGGGTAATAGCTACGTATGTTGAAAAAATGAAGATATTAGACTATTTTATGATTGCACATGGTAAAGAATGTGATTAAAGGCTCTTTTCCTATTTCAAAAGTTTTAGTTTTCGAGGGTAATAGCTACGTATGTTGAAAAAATGAAGATATTAGACTATTTTATGATTGCAATGGTAAAGAATGTGATTAAAGGCTCTTTTCCTATTTCAAAAGTTTTAGTTTTCGAGGGTAATAGCTACGTATGTTGAAAAAATGAAGATATTAGACTATTTTATGATTGCACATGGTAAAGAATGTGATTAAAGGCTCTTTTCCTATTTCAAAAGTTTTAGTTTTCGAGGGTAATAGCTACGTATGTTGAAAAAATGAAGATATTAGACTATTTTATGATTGCACATGGTAAAGAATGTGATTAAAGGCTCTTTTCCTATTTCAAAAGTTTTAGTTTTCGAGGGTAATAGCTACGTATGTTGAAAAAATGAAGATATTAGACAATTTTATGATTGCACATGGTAAAGAATGTGATTAAAGGCTCTTTTCCTATTTCAAAAGTTTTAGTTTTCGAGGGTAATAGCTACGTATGTTGAAAAAATGAAGATATTAGACTATTTTATGATTGCAAATGGTAGAATGTGATTAAAGGCTCTTTTCCTATTTCAAAAGTTTTAGTTTTCGAGGGTAATAGCTACGTATGTTGAAAAAATGAAGATATTAGACAATTTTATGATTGCAAATGGTAAAATGTGATTAAAGGCTCTTTTCCTATTTCAAAAGTTTTAGTTTTCGAGGGTAATAGCTACGTATGTTGACAAAATGAAGATATTAGACTATTTTATGATTGCAAATGGTAAAGAATGTGATTAAAGGCTCTTTTCCTATTTCAAAAGTTTTAGTTTTCGAGGGTAATAGCTACGTATGTTGAAAAAATGAAGATATTAGACTATTTTATGATTGCAAATGGTAAAGAATGTGATTAAAGGCTCTTTTCCTATTTCAAAAGTTTTAGTTTTCGAGGGTAATAGCTACGTTGTTGAAAAAATGAAGATATTAGACTATTTTATGATTGCAAATGGTAAGAATGTGATTAAAGGCTCTTTTCCTATTTCAAAAGTTTTAGTTTTCGAGGGTAATAGCTACGTATGTTGAAAAAATGAAGATATTAGACTATTTTATGATTGCACATGGTAAAGAATGTGATTAAAAGGCTCTTTTCCTATTTCAAAAGTTTTAGTTTTCGAGGGTAATAGCTACGTATGTTGAAAAAATGAAGATATTAGACTATTTTATGATTGCAAATGGTAAGAATGTGATTAAAGGCTCTTTTCCTATTTCAAAAGTTTTAGTTTTCGAGGGTAATAGCTACGTATGTTGAAAAAATGAAGATATTAGACTATTTTATGATTGCACATGGTAAAGAATGTGATTAAGGCTCTTTTCCTATTTCAAAAGTTTTAGTTTTCGAGGGTAATAGCTACGTATGTTGAAAAAATGAAGATATTAGACAATTTTATGATTGCACATGGTAAAGAATGTGATTAAAGGCTCTTTTCCTATTTCAAAAGTTTTAGTTTTCGAGGGTAATAGCTACGTATGTTGAAAAAATGAAGATATTAGACTTTTTATGATTGCAAATGGTAAAGAATGTGATTAAAGGCTCTTTTCCTATTTCAAAAGTTTTAGTTTTTGAGGGTAATAGCTACGTATGTTGAAAAAATGAAGATATTAGACTATTTTATGATTGCAAATGGTAAAGAATGTGATTAAAGGCTCTTTTCCTATTTCAAAAGTTTTAGTTTTCGAGGGTAATAGCTAGTATTTGAAAAAATGAAGATATTAGACTATTTTATGATTGCAAATGGTAAAGAATGTGATTAAAGGCTCTTTTCCTATTTCAAAAGTTTTAGTTTTCGAGGGTAATAGCTACGTATGTTGAAAAAATGAAGATATTAGACTTTTTATGATTGCAAATGGTAAAGAATGTGATTAAAGGCTCTTTTCCTATTTCAAAAGTTTTAGTTTTCGAGGGTAATAGCTACGTATGTTGAAAAAATGAAGATATTAGACTATTTTATGATTGCAAATGGTAAAGAATGTGATTAAAGGCTCTTTTCCTATTTCAAAAGTTTTAGTTTTCGAGGGTAATAGCTACATATGTTGAAAAAATGAAGATATTAGACAATTTTATGATTGCAAATGGTAAAGAATGTGATTAAAGGCTCTTTTCCTATTTCAAAAGTTTTAGTTTTCGAGGGTAATAGCTACGTATGTTGAAAAAATGAAGATATTAGACTATTTTATGATTGCAAATGGTAAAGAATGTGATTAAAGGCTCTTTTCCTATTTCAAAAGTTTTAGTTTTCGAGGGTAATAGCTACGTATGTTGAAAAAATGAAGATATTAGACAATTTTATGATTGCAAATGGTAAAGAATGTGATTAAAGGCTCTTTTCCTATTTCAA
This sequence comes from Artemia franciscana, assembly GCF_032884065.1. Lineage (NCBI taxonomy): Eukaryota > Metazoa > Arthropoda > Branchiopoda > Anostraca > Artemiidae > Artemia > Artemia franciscana. The sequence continues at coordinate 48,235 of NW_027063874.1, forward strand.
AAGTTTTAGTTTTCGAGGGTAATAGCTACGTATGTTGAAAAAATGAAGATATTAGACTATTTTATGATTGCAAATGGTAAAGAATGTGATTAAAGGCTCTTTTCCTATTTCAAAAGTTTTAGTTTTCGAGGGTAATAGCTACGTATGTTGAAAAAATGAAGATATTAGACAATTTTATGATTGCACATGGTAAAGAATGTGATTAAAGGCTCTTTTCCTATTTCAAAAGTTTTAGTTTTCGAGGGTAATAGCTACGTATGTTGAAAAAATGAAGATATTAGACTATTTTATGATTGCAAATGGTAAAGAATGTGATTAAAGGCTCTTTTCCTATTTCAAAAGTTTTAGTTTTCGAGGGTAATAGCTACGTATGTTGAAAAAATGAAGATATTAGACAATTTTATGATTGCAATGGTAAAGAATGTGATTAAAGGCTCTTTTCCTATTTCAAAAGTTTTAGTTTTCGAGGGTAATAGCTACGTATGTTGAAAAAATGAAGATATTAGACTATTTTATGATTGCAAATGGTAAAGAATGTGATTAAAGGCTCTTTTCCTATTTCAAAAGTTTTAGTTTTCGAGGATAATAGCTACGTATGTTGAAAAAATGAAGATATTAGACTATTTTATGATTGCAATGGTAAAGAATGTGATTAAAGGCTCTTTTCCTATTTCAAAAGTTTTTAGTTTTCGAGGGTAATAGCTACGTATGTTGAAAAAATGAAGATATTAGACTATTTTATGATTGCAAATGGTAAAGAATGTGATTAAAGGCTCTTTTCCTATTTCAAAAGTTTTAGTTTTCGAGGGTAATAGCTACGTATGTTGAAAAAATGAAGATATTAGACTATTTTATGATTGCACATGGTAAAGAATGTGATTAAAGGCTCTTTTCCTATTTCAAAAGTTTTAGTTTTCGAGGGTAATAGCTACGCATAATGTCTGAAAAAATGAAGATATTAGACTATTTTATGATTGCACATGGTAAAGAATGTGATTAAAGGCTCTTTTCCTATTTCAAAAGTTTTAGTTTTCGAGGGTAATAGCTACATATGTTGAAAAAATGAAGATATTAGACTATTTTATGATTGCACATGGTAAAGAATGTGATTAAAGGCTCTTTTCCTATTTCAAAAGTTTTAGTTTTCGAGGGTAATAGCTATATGTTGAAAAAATGAAGATATTAGACTATTTTATGATTGCAAATGGTAAAGAATGTGATTAAAGGCTCTTTTCCTATTTCAAAAGTTTTAGTTTTCGAGGGTAATAGCTACGTATGTTGAAAAAATGAAGATATTAGACTATTTTATGATTGCAAATGGTAAAGAATGTGATTAAAGGCTCTTTTCCTATTTCAAAAGTTTTAGTTTTCGAGGGTAATAGCTACGTATGTTGAAAAAATGAAGATATTAGACTATTTTATGATTGCAAATGGTAAAGAATGTGATTAAAGGCTCTTTTCCTATTTCAAAAGTTTTAGTTTTCGAGGGTAATAGCTACGTATGTTGAAAAAATGAAGATATAGACAATTTTATGATTGCAAATGGTAAAGAATGTGATTAAAGGCTCTTTTCCTATTTCAAAAGTTTTAGTTTTCGAGGGTAATAGCTACGTATTTGAAAAAATGAAGATATTAGACTATTTTATGATTGCAAATGGTAAAGAATGTGATTAAAGGCTCTTTTCCTATTTCAAAAGTTTTAGTTTTCGAGGGTAATAGCTACGTATGTTGAAAAAATGAAGATATTAGACAATTTTATGATTGCAAATGGTAAAGAATGTGATTAAAGGCTCTTTTCCTATTTCAAAAGTTTTAGTTTTCGAGGGTAATAGCTACGTATGTTGAAAAAATGAAGATATTAGACTATTTTATGATTGCAAATGGTAAAGAATGTGATTAAAGGCTCTTTTCCTATTTCAAAAGTTTTAGTTTTCGAGGGTAATAGCTTTGTTGAAAAAATGAAGATATTAGACAATTTTATGATTGCAAATGGTAAAGAATGTGATTAAAGGCTCTTTTCCTATTTCAAAAGTTTTAGTTTTCGAGGGTAATAGCTACGTATGTTGAAAAAATGAAGATATTAGACTATTTTATGATTGCAAATGGTAAAGAATGTGATTAAAGGCTCTTTTCCTATTTCAAAAGTTTTAGTTTTCGAGGGTAATAGCTACGTATGTTGAAAAAATGAAGATATTAGACAATTTTATGATTGCAAATGGTAAAGAATGTGATTAAAGGCTCTTTTCCTATTTCAAAAGTTTTAGTTTTCGAGGTAATAGCTACGTATGTTGAAAAAATGAAGATATTAGACTATTTTATGATTGCAAATGGTAAAGAATGTGATTAAAGGCTCTTTTCCTATTTCAAAAGTTTTAGTTTTCGAGGTAATAGCTACGTATGTTGAAAAAATGAAGATATTAGACTATTTTATGATTGCAAATGGTAAAGAATGTGATTAAAGGCTCTTTTCCTATGTCAAAAGTTTTAGTTTTCGAGGGTAATAGCTACGTATGTTGAAAAAATGAAGATATTAGACTATTTTATGATTGCAAATGGTAAAGAATGTGATTAAAGGCTCTTTTCCCATTTCAAAAGTTTTAGTTTTCGAGGGTAATAGCTTATGTTGAAAAAATGAAGATATTAGACTATTTTATGATTGCAAATGGTAAAGAATGTGATTAAAGGCTCTTTTCCTATTTCAAAAGTTTTAGTTTTCGAGGGTAATAGCTACGTATGTTGAAAAAATGAAGATATTAGACTATTTTATGATTGCAAATGGTAAAGAATGTGATTAAAGGCTCTTTTCCTATGTCAAAAGTTTTAGTTTTCGAGGGTAATAGCTACGTATGTTGAAAAAATGAAGATATTAGACTATTTTATGATTGCAAATGGTAAAGAATGTGATTAAAGGCTCTTTTCCTATTTCAAAAGTTTTAGTTTTCGAGGTAATAGCTTACGCATGTTGAAAAAATGAAGATATTAGACTATTTTATGATTGCAAATGGTAAAGAATGTGATTAAAGGCTCTTTTCCTATTTCAAAAGTTTTAGTTTTTGAGGGTAATAGCTACGTATGTTGAAAAAATGAAGATATTAGACAATTTTATGATTGCAAATGGTAAGGAATGTGATTAAAGGCTCTTTTCCTATTT
>NW_027063875.1:0-29909 GCF_032884065.1 Artemia franciscana
GTCTAGATTCTGATGGGTCCTGCCGACATAGTATTTTCCGCAATCACATGGTATTTGATAGAACCCTCTTTGGCGAGTAACTGGTGTCTTATCTTTACCCGAATTTAAGAAATTGATGATTTTAAAATTATTAGTAAAAACTACGTACAGATTATTTTTTGTGCAAATATTTTTTAATTTTGTTGTTATCTTTGGGATATACGGAAGATAGACAATATTTGAGGGCTTATCAGTAGCCTCAAATTGTGAAGTATCTTCTTCGATTTTAAAAGAATGTATTTTTATTCTACGGTTAATTATTTTATTGACAAAAGGAATGGGGTATCCATTACCAAAAAGAATATCTCTGATAAAGTTTATTTCTGAATTTATATATGAATTGGAGCAAATATTCAGGGTACGATCAATGAGGGAAGTTACAACTGCTCTTTTAACTTGTGGGGGGTGATTTGAATTAAAGTTAAGATATCTATTGTTTTGTGTTGGCTTTCGATATATAGTAAAATCCAGTTGATCAGCATTGCGAATAATTAATACATCTAAAAACGGGAGTTTATTTTCAATTTCAACTTCTAGGGTTAACTGCAAATTTCGGTCATAAGTGTTAAGATGATCTAAGAAGCCCCGAAGTTCAGCTTCCCCATAATTCCAAAGTGAAATTACGTCATCCATGTAACGACCCCAATAGACGTGTTTTAAAAAATAAGAATTCAATGCCCAATTCTCAAGATTCTTGACGTAAATATTTGCTAGTAGCCCGGATAAAGGTGCTCCCATGGGTAACCCATTTTTTTGCTGATAAAAAGAATCGCGAAATTGAAAATACATAGAAAACGTATTACAAATTTTAACAAGAGTCATTAAATCTTCACAATCAATTCCTGTCGCTGAAGTCTCGATCAAGTGGTAATTTTCTTCTATTTTGTTTTTTAATAATTCCTCTGAAATAGTTACATCTATATTTGTATACATTAAAACAATGTCGAAACTACTAACTGTTGTGTTTTCTGAAATACTTGTGTTGCTAAGTTTTTTAACCAAATCTGCAGAGTTACGAATATAGGAATTTTAAGAGTACAATAAAGGTTTGAAAGCTGTACAAAGCCATTTTCCAATGTTGGCAGCGGTGGCTTTAGTACAAGCCACGATAGGTCTTAAGGGAATACCCTGTTTATGTATTTTTGGTAAACCGTAGAGTTTAGGACAGAAACTACCACGGGGAAAAAATTTATTGTATAGTTGTGGGGTGATTTTACCATTTTGTTTTAGCTGCTTTAATTCATTTATAATATTATTAGTGAACTGATCAGTAGGATCATGAGTTATTGTTTGATATGTAATTGTGTCATTTAAATGTGAAAGAGTTTTGTTGTCATGGTCTGTCGTATTCATGACAACAAGTGAATTGCTTTTGTCTACTTTAGTTATTATAATAGAAGGATCTTTTCGGAGATTAGATAGTATTTTTATGTCATGCAAATTTTCCGGTGTGGAATTGCTAGGTGGCTTAAACTTTTTTTGGCTGTTATAGAGGATATTTATAAGACCAGGTCTAACTTCATCCGGGTTAGAAACAGAAGAATAGTGTTTATGCAAAGCGGACTCTAGAGAGGAAACTATATCTGCCACAGGAACCTGTTTCGGTAGAAAAGAAAATTTTGGACCTTTTTCTAGTGTTTCGATTTCCTGGGGTGCCAATGTTTTAGAAGAGAGGTTAACGATAGTAGGTCCAGGGGTGAATCTTGGAGAATAAATACGGTTTCTCATCGAAGATTCATTTCGTAAGCCTTCCAATTTTTTTAATTTTTTTTTTTTTTTTTTTTTTTTTTTTTTTTTTTTTTTTTTTTTTTTTTTTTTTTTTATAGAGGCGTTCCTTGGACAAGCGAAAATCGTGGCTAAACAAATTCCTTTCTAATCTAACAACTTGAGCAAAATCAACAGTGGACAGGTTTTCCAGCAAAAAAGTTTCCAACGATTTTCTCTCTGAAGAAATAATATGTCGTTTCTGTTTTTTGTCCTTAATAATGTGGACTATGGTTTTTAACTGTAATGCATGGGCAAATTGCGCTTCTTTCCGGGTATTTAAATGTAATTTATATCTTAAAGACTTTGGGAATAAGGCTTTCATTTCTACAGGATTCAAAAAAATTTTGTTGATTGATAATATTAGCATGTTTTTTACCTAGACTAATAAACTAAAAGATATCATAGGTCAACTGCTCCCCATAATGCCAGACGAAAATAGCGACGAAGACCACACTGCCTTTCCATAACAAACAAATACAACGTAGAGACAATAGGGAAAATTTCAAGACAGTGGAAATTATTTCTGTAGATATTTCGGCCCTATGTCCAAGGGCCGTCTTCAGCACAATACAAGAATAAGAGAGAAACTATACATATATATAACAGAACTTACATCAAATTGTGAGAATTAAAAACTGAATAATTAAAAACACTTTTTAATTTTTTTTTTTAAAATAGCCCTAGCATCCTTACTTCAGCGAAGTTCAACCAGGACTGGTGAAAAGAATGAAATGAGAATATAAGCTCATTCAAACTGAAGAGAATAAAATATTAGATGCAATTTCTTAAAGCAAATCTTGCTTGTTTAGCAGCCTGTCTCAAAGGCCTTTTCGTAGTTGGTTCAGTACTATTGTAAATCGGTTTAGTAAAATATTTTGTTAGATCATTTTTAATTAAATTTGAGTATAAAGAATTTAGTGAGTATTCCCCCAAGTCCCTGTTCAAAGAAATATTATTATTTATTTTGAGATTAATTTCGATTGATTCTCGAACCACCTGTTTTATTCCAAAATCATTACTAATGAGTGAAGAGTTTTCAAAATGTATAATGTGGGACGGATTATTAAATATATGCCAACCTAAAGCAGAATCAAAGGTGTTGTTGGAACTATTTGAAATTAAGGCTTTGTCTATGTCATTTTTATGCTGTTGTAACCGTTTGTCTAGATTCTGATGGGTCCTGCCGACATAGTATTTTCCGCAATCACATGGTATTTGATAGACCCCTCTTTGGCAAGTAACTGGGGTCTTATCTTTACCCAAATTTAAGAAATTGATGATTTTAAAATTATTAGTAAAAACTACGTACAGATTATTTTTTGTGCAAATGTTTTTTAATTTTGTTGTGATCTTTGGGATATTCGGAAGATAGACAATATTTGAGGGCTTATCAGTAGCCTCACATTGTGAAGTATCTTCTTCGATTTTACAAGAATGTCTTTTTATTCTACGGTTAATTATTTTATTGACAATAGGAATGGGGTATCCATTACCAAAAAGAATATCTCTGATAAAGTTTATTTCTGAATTTAAATATGAATTTGAGCAAATATTCAGGGCACGATCAATGAGGGAAGTTACAACTGCTCTTTAACTTGTGGGGGGTGATTTGAATTAAAGTGAAGATGTCTATTGTTTGTGTTGGCTTTCGATATATAGTAAAATCCAGTTGATCAGCATTGCGAATAATTAATACATCTAAAAACAGGAGTTTATTTTCAATTTCAACTTCTAGGGTGAACTGCAAATTTCGGTCATAAGTGTTAAGATGATCTAAGAAGCCCCGAAGTTCAGCTTCCCCATAATTCCAAAGTGAAATTACGTCATCCATGTAACGACCCCAATAGACGTGTTTTAAAAAATAAGAATTCAATGCCCAATTCTCAAGATTCTCGACGTAAATATTTGCTAGTAGCCCGGATAAAGGGGCTCCCATGGGTAACCCATTTTTTTGCTGATAAAAAGAATCGCGAAATTGAAAATACATAGAAAACTTATTATAAATTTTAACAAGAGTCATTAAAACTTCACAATCAATTCCTGTCGCTGAAGTCTCGATCAAGTGGTAATTTTCTTCTATTTATTTTTTTAATAATTCCTCTGAAATAGTTACATCTATATTTGTATACATTGAAACAATGTCGAAACTACTAACTATTGTGTTTTCTGAAATACTTGTGTTGCTAATTTTTTTAACCAAATCTGCAGAGTTACGAATATAGGAATTTCGAGAGTACAATAAAGGTTTGAAAGCTGTACAAAGCCATTTTCCAATGATGGCAGCGGGGGTTTTAGTACAAGCTACGATAGGTCTTAAGGGAATACCCTGTTTATGTATTTTTGGTAAACCGTAGAGTTTAGGACAGAAACTACCACGGGGAAAAAATTTATTGTATAGTTGTGGGGTGATTTTACCATTTTGTTTTAGCTGCTTTAATTCATTTATAATATTATTAGTGAACTGATCAGTAGGATCATGAGCTATTGTTTGATATGTAATTGTGTCATTTAAATGCGAAAGAATTTTGTTGTCATAGTCTGTCGTATTCATGACAACAAGTGAATTGCTTTTGTCTGCTTTAGTTATTATAATAGAAAGATCTTTTCGGACATTAGATAGTATTTTTATGTCATGCAAATTTTCTGGTGTGGAATTGCTAGGAGGCTTAAACCTTTTTTGGGCGGTTATAGAGGATATTTATAAGACCAGATCTAACTTCATCCGGGTTAGAGACAGAAGGATAGTACTTATGCAAAGCGGACTCTAGAGAGGAAACTATATCTGCCACAGGAACCTGTTTCGGTAGAAAAGAAAATTTTGGACCTTTTTCTAGTGTTTCGATTTCCTGTGGTTCCAATGTTTTAGAAGAGAGGTTAACGATAGCAGGTCCAGGAGTGAATCTTGGAGAATAAATACGGTTTCCTATCGAAGATTCATTTCGTAAGCCTTCCAATTTTTTATAGAGGCGTTCCTTGGACAAGCGAAAATCGTGGCTAAACAAATTCCTTTCTAATCTAACAACTTGAGCAAAATCAACGGTGGACAGGTTTTCCAGCAAAAAAGTTTCCAACGATTTTCTCTCTGAAGAAATAATATGTCGTTTCTGTTTTTTGTCCTTAATAATATGGACTAGGGTTTTTAACTGTAGTGTATGGGAAAATTGCGCTTCTTTCCGGGTATTTAAATGTAATTTATATCTTAAAGACTTGGGAATAAGGTTTTCATTTCTACAGGATTCTAATAAATTTTGTTGATTGATAATATTAGCTTGATAATATATAATCTTGAGAATTGGGCATTGAATTTTTATTTTTTTAAACACGTCTATTGGGGTCGTTACATGGATGACGTAATTTCACTTTGGAATTATGGGGAAGCTGAACTTCGGGGCTTCTTAGATCATCTTAACACTTATGACCGAAATTTGCAGTTCACACTAGAAGTTGAAATTGAAAAAAAACTCCCGTTTTTAGATGTATTAATTATTTGCAATGCTGATCAACTGGATTTTACTATATATCGAAAGCCAACACAAAACAATAGATGTCTTCACTTTAATTCAAATCACCCCCCACAAGTTAAAAGAGCAGTTGTAACTTCCCTCATTGATCGTGCCCTGAATATTTGCTCCAATTCATATATAAATTCAGAAATAAACTTTATCAGAGATATTATTTTTGGTAATGGATACCCCATTCCTTTTGTCAATAAAATAATTAACCGTAGAATAAAAAGACATTCTTGTAAAATCGAAGAAGATACTTCACAATGTGAGGCTAATGATAAGCCCTCAAATATTGTCTATCTTCCGTATATCCCAAAGATCACAACAAAATAAAAAATATTTGCACAAAAAATAATCTGTACGTAGTTTTTACTAATAATTTTTAAATCATCAATTTCTTAAATTCGGGTAAAGATAAGACCCCAGTTACTCGCCAAAAAGGGGTCTATCAAATACCAAGTGATTGCGGAAAATACTATGTCGGCAGGACCCATCAGAATCTAGACAAACGGTTACAACAGCATAAAAATGACATAGACAAAGCCTTAATTTCAAATAGTTCCAACAACTCCTTTGATTCTGCTTTAGGTTGGCATATATTTAAAAATCCGTCCCACATTATACATTTTGAAAACTCTTCACTCATTAGTAATGATTTGGGAATAAAACAGGTGGTTCGAGAATCAATCGAAATTAATCTCAAAATAAATAATAATATTTCTTTGAACAGGGACTTATGGGAATACTCACTAAATTCTTTATACTCAAATTTAATTAAAAATGATCTAACAAAATATTTTACTAAACCGATTTACAATAGTACTGAACCAACTACGAAAAGGCCTTTGAGACAGGCTGCTAAACAAGCAAAATTAGCTTTAAGAAAATGCATCCAATCATTTTATTCTCTTAAGTTTGAATGAGCTTATATTCTCATTTCATTCTTTTCACCAGTCCTGGTTGAACTTCGTTGAAGTAAGGATGCTAGGGCTATTTTTAAAAAAAGTTTTAAAAAGTGTTTTTAATTATTCAGTTTTTAATCCTCACAATTTGATGTAAGTTCTTTTATATATATATATAGTTTCTCTCTTATTCTTGTATTGTGCTGAAGACGGCCCCTGGACATAGGGCCGAAATATCTACAGAAATAATTTCCACTGTCTTGAAATTTTCCCTATTGTCTCTACGTTGTATTTGTTAGTTGAAATTACTAAAAATATTTGGCGTAAAGAGCAAGGTATTAGGAGGAGGTAAGCCCCTCATATGGGTAATAATTTCTGTTTGTTTTAAGTTTTAATGCTGCTGCTTACTTCCAGCTGAAAAAAACTTTTTCATTGTTTTTTTTTTTAAGTAATGCTAGTAAATCCTGCACTCCCTTCATGGATATTTTCTTTCCCCATGACAAATTCCTCGATGGAAAGTTTCCCCAGCATATTCCCCTCTTCTCAACCCCTGCCTCAAACCAAAAAATACTCCTGAAAACGCCTGTACACTTCCCAATAGCCTTTACTATATGTAAGCACTGGTCAAAGTTTTGAACTTATAACCCCTCCCATGGGGACTGTGGGGTAGTAAGTCGTCCCCAAAGACATAGTTATAAGGTTTTTGGACTACGTTGAATAAAATGGCTATCTCAGAATTTTGATCCGTTGACTTTGGGAAAATAATTAGCATGAGAGGGGGCCTACATGCCCTCCAATTTTTGGTCTCCTAAAAGGGCACTAGAACTTTTCATTTCAGTTAGAATGAACATTTTTCCCTGGATAGCCCAATTACTGTGTTTCAGTTTTATACAAGCTTCTAGGAAGGCCTATATTGTCAAATTTTTGACACGATTGCTAAATGTTAAATCACCACTTCGATTTTACGGTAGGGCTGGATGGTACTGATGCTTTCTTTGTCCTAGCTGCTATTTGGTCTGATTTTGTGGAAGCGGGTGATTCTCTAGTCATTATCTCTTTTGATGTGAGCTGGGATTCTGACTCGCCGGTGTACGGGCATATCCTTGTAGAAGCGCTTTTATTAGGGCTAGATTTTTATATTGTCAGAGTAATATATTATAAGTACAATAACCTTAGAGCAAAAATTAAAATGCCCTCAAATTTTGAGGAATCAACTGTTTTACCTGTCCGTAAGAGAACAAGACAAGGTTCAGTTGTGTCTCTAAGTTTGCACATCAATAGTGTTTGACAGGTGCAAGTCCAAGTAACAAAGTCTTATGTTTCAAAATAGACTGATGTTATTTTGATGATGTATGCTAACGATCTACTTGATTTCAGTAAGTCAGCTCATCAATTATCGAGGAATTCTGATGCATTAAATAGGAAATACAATAACGTGGGTTTGTCATTTAATGTGTCAAACTCTACCGTCTTGTTTTTCAATGCGGACCACTGGAAATAAGAAGTCGCTGTGATTGATTTAGTTGTGAAACCATCTGGGAAAATTCCTTACCTTAGTTTAACTGTCCGTTGAAGCTGCAATTCCATCGGGATACAGCTTGTGTTGCATAGAAGTGAAAATACGGACTATGTAAGGGTCAATTATTTGTAACAGACGTAGGTTGTGCCATAAACATCTTGCCTCGCTGTATAATGCCAGTGCCCTTCCACTTGTACTGCATATAGCGCCTTCTACGATATTCTCATCGTCTAGTCAGTTCAAAAGTACGAAATATATTTTTCAATTCACAGAGTTTTCTTTGAAACTCTTACCATGAACAAGTAACTGCTTTATCCAGCGTTATTATGGTGTATAATATCTTGCTGTCTTTGTTAACTCTGTCACCAAGAAGTTTCTGAAAACCCTTAGGTAACAGGGTGCCCATCCATCTTGTGGCCAGTCATCCCTTGCCTGTACTTTTGCTGATGTACATAATGTGTAAATACGCCTGGTTTTATGTAGTATGACTTTTTCTTATTTTTCATTTGTTACGCTGTATTAATTCATTTGAATTTTTGGGCAATAATTTTACTTACTAAATTAAAATATGAAATCTTAGTTAGGAGATATTTTGTTCTTGGAAAGTTACTCGTCCTGTGTTGGTATTCGAGTAGCTGTCAATCGAATATATTTTTGTATAGAGCTTCAAAAACTAAACCGGTTTTTGAATTGCAGAGAATAGATACCCGTTTGGATGAAATTGGCTAACTCTTACCGAACATGGTGGCCCAAACAATGAATTAAGTTGAACCATTTTAAGGACACTCCAAGGGTGAGGTTACTCACAGATGATTTTTATTTAAGGAGTAATGATTCAGCAATAATTCGTAACACAGAAAACATATAGGTATTGCCTATTAAGGATGTGTTACTAAAGTTTTGGGTGAAATATCGCAATAAATTAATTATTTGGATTACTCAAATGAATTCTCGTGAAATAGTTAAGGGTTTTTTGAGTTTCAAGATAGATTGAAATAAAAGGGTTTTCTTACATCTGGTATGTAGCATACAGACAAATTAAGGCATAAAATGTAACAGTTAATCAGGGCGATGCACATTTTCAGGGAGACTGCATTGATAACATAAGGAGTAATTTGAAAATAATATTTATTATAATCTTCAGAGTTCAATATTACTATTCTAAAATTATTTTGAGTTTTCTGTGAGCTGAGAAATAAGGAGGCAACTTGTTTCTAAGGGGTATTGTGTAAGTTCAGCAGCAAAAATTGTGGTTTTCTAATGAAATTTTACTATTTGAAGCTGAAGAATAGATATTCAGGATATTAAACAGAGAGGTTTGGGTTCTGTTCTGTCTATTTTAGTGTCTTGCTATATATTTTGGACAAATTTCTTTTGTCTTATAATAAGATCTTAGCCTACTTTTAACCAACAGATTATCCGTATTTAAATTTGAAGATTAATTTACTATTCAGTAACTATTTGAGGCGTTTTATATCAGAATGAGTTTAGGCGATACTACTTGAAATTATCTATTTTAGTTGAAAGAGGAGGTTTGGAAGTAACCGTAGAGGTAACAAGCTCTAGTTCGTTCAAAAGATAACAAGGGAAAGTAGAATTGGGAATTTTGTTGAAGAACATAAATAAGCTAAAAAAAAATTCAGGCTTAATACTTTCAGAAACAACCAATAAAGCAAAAACAATTGAAAAACAACATTGCTAGAATAAACAGATAAAGGAGTCCTGTGGTGGCGCAATGGGTTTGACCTTAGCTTGGTAATACGGATCGAATCTTGCTGCAGGAATGCATATCAGGGCTGACGCAGGGACCTTGGTAGTCAAGAAGTGTCGTTAATCCGATACAACATGTAATGGTAGAATGACTGTTTATTTAATAGGAAATTTTATCGGCACCAAATAAAAATATATCAACTCTAGGTTTCTACTTTTTCCAAACCCTGTCAATGTGCGTAAGGAAGAGAGAGTAAGTTGAAGATATCTCATAGGGAGGGGGGGGGGTTAATTTTCATTAGGTTGACAAAAAACCTAGATCCAAAACGTAATTAGACATAAAAAATAATGATGCAAAAAACTTTTCCTGGATATTTAACATCCGAACCAGGATAATAATAAACATTGCAGTTAATTAGGTTGCCTAATACATATAAAATCTAAAATATATGAACATCCTTGTAAAACAGGAGGAAACGATGGAGATACAAAGAGGGCTATAAAAATGCGCCATCCCGACAAAAGACAGAATCACGGTGATCCATTTGAAAGGTAGAGACTATATGCAACAAATTTAAATCTTCAGCAAGCACACCCTGAAGACTGTCACTTTTTTTCTAGCCCCCCATATGAGCTTATTCTTAGAAAGTGGTAAGGGTCTAATATCTGCAGTTTTCTGGAAATTGTGGACCTCAAGCCGGATTGATGAAAATGGCATTTTACTTTGGAAAGCTTCTTAGACCTCTTGCCTAGGGACAAAAATTTATTGTTTCTAACCATTTCGACGATTCGACAGTACTCGATAGCTCTTAATGAGCTGATCAAAGTATGTATCATCCATTTTTTGGTGGAAAAATTCCTTCATGAGATATATCGGTTTGAAAGTCTAAAGGGGCTTAGAACTTCAGTAGTAAGGTACACATTGAATCTAAAACTAGGCCGATACAGAAATGATATCAGACTTGTTTCTTAAATTTTAGAAGTTCTCTCATTGCTAAGGAAATTAGAGTTTATCTTGTGACCTTTTTTAAGTGATTATGTTTAAAACTTGGCCTACGGCAAAAGAGTCAACTTTTGAAATAAGACAAATATTTTTTTTTCGACGGCAGTCGATAGTTCCTGATAATCTTATCAAAATATGCGTCACCAATTTTTTTGAAGAAAAATTCCTTTTTGAGACTTACCATTTTGAAAGTTTAAAGGATTTGATAACTCCCAATAGTAATAATAGAGTAGTAAGGTACACACTGAAACAAAAAATCGGCCGATACCAATTTTGAGACATACAGGGGAGTTCTATGCAGCAATTGGCGATTAGCTTATAATCATATTCGACAGTGAGAGGTTTACAAGTTTTACTAGTTGCAATTGGGGATTCGCAACTTTAGCGAGATGCAAACTGGCAAAAGTAGGTGTACCTAGTATTTTGTTTACGATCCTTACAGATTAACAGTTCCAGCATTTAGTCACATCGAGGAAACAACACCAAAGTGTTACTCTCCCTAAGCTTTACTCGGTGAAGCCAAAAAAAGGCGAAGCCGTGAGTGGTCCCGCTACACCTCACGTTGCTCAGGCAATGTAGATCTAGTTTTTGTATACGTAAGAGTTCAAGATTGAATCGACAATCCAAAAAAATCTAACAGTCTGGATTCTAAGCAATTTGAGAATTACTTAGCATGAAACTATAAACCGGAAACAAAATAAACCACAATTTCAACAGAAAATAGAGGAAATGTCCAAACATTCTTGTAGCGTTCAAACTTGCATTCAGAATGAACTCATTAATAATATAACCATTTCTACTCAATTCAGATAGTGAATTGTTGTGCGGAAGAGCATCAAGACACATCACCATGGGTACTAATAGACATTTCAAAAAGATACGATACAAAATAAAATAAAAATAAATACTGTGAAATATGGTCTAGTGTCTTTTCTTTTAGTAAACTGTCTTCATGGCTAGACTTTAAAGACATAATCCTAATCTCTTTATATCGATGTTTAGGATGAGGTATCTAGGGCAACAGAAGAGGCTGAAAATAAATTGAGAAGATATTCATTTTGAGAAGTTGAAAATCTTCAGTCGGAGAAAGCCAAAATTGAAATTCCTTTTCCATTAGAGATATTTTTTTTCATTTAGCTGAAAAATTAAGAAAAGCCAGAAGAGGGAGGAAAAAGGGGAAAGAGAGACATGACATGAACATTTTCTTAGTTTTGGCAGATTGCAAAATTTCTGGGAAATCGTGTTTTTTAGTGGAAAATTCCGGAACCAGAACCTTGAAGAAGAATAGGATATCTCCATGCCTAGGCATTAAAATGAAGTTGAATAGGAAGTAAAATTGAAGAGTTCTTTCTGGAGATTAGAGTTAATAGTTAGCATCAAAATTAAGTGGAGTCCACTCTCTACCTTCTTATCTCTACAGGAAATTTTTTTCAGAGATATCTCGAGTAAATATTATCAGAGAAATTTACAAGAGAGCAAGTTAGGCTAGGGCCCAAGCTAACAGAACAAATTAAAGCGTTTATTTTACCATTCAAAATACATCACAATTTAAAGGAAGAGTAGTAATAGTGGCCAATCTATACTGAAGCTTTCAAACTTGCGCGCAGTCTATACTCACTAATAGAACAGATATAAATCATATTCATTTAGTTATAATAGTGTTTAACTATGGGGAAAAGCACCAAGACACGTCATTCATGGTGTTAACAGATATTTAAAAAAAGAAGGTATAACCAAAATAATATCAGTGAAATCTGGCCTAATGCCTCAAGATAGATCCTAAGAAATTGGTTACCCTATCTAGGAAATCATATTAGTAAACTTTCAGTTAGGAATATAAATACTTCTGAACTTCCCGTTTTTCAAACTTGACTCTCGGCAAATGACTAGGTTCAATTCTTATATTTCAAAAATAATGCACCGATGCGTAGGTTGCCAGGAAGAATTATTTATTGTAATAGCGGAAATGAATGAGAAGACGTATATATATTATGTAATTGTATATAATATGTAAATATAATATAATATGTAATTATTTCAGCGGACCTGAAATAAAGTTAGAAGACGTAAATTTCGAAAGGTCAAAAATATTCCATCCGAGATAGCAAACCTTATAGTTATATTTTATTCAAGATAATTTGCTTAAATTAGCTGAAAAAATCAGAAAAAGCACAAGAGAGCAGAGAAAAATGAAAAGAGAGACATGATATGAAAATTTACTGAGCATTTGTAGATTGGAAAATTTTGGTAAATCTTGTTTTTTTGCTGAAAATTCAGGAATGAGAGAGAGAGCAGGGAGAATAACAAGAAGGGAGAACAAAATACGTCCACCCTCTTGCATCAAAATAAAGATTATTGATAGGTAGAACAGAAAAGTTTTTTTGGAAAGTAAAAATTGATAGTCAGATATTGAGCCAACAATTGTTTGAACAGTTCTGATTATCATGCCTTGACCCAGCTTTTCCGAGCTATGGTTCCTGGGGAACCCTCTTTTCCATATCTAGTTAGAACCCTTTGCTACCTAACCCTTAACGTTTAAGCTTTTTACGAATTTTTACACTCTTTTGCCACCAATATCTGATCAATATCACACTTTGTATATACTGTGAATTAGAACCATTGAAGCTGCCTCATATCAAACAGTTCGTGGTAACGAACTGTAGTAAGGAGCGATCCGGCTCATTAGTAACCAAAACTCCAAAAAATTGAATTTTGATATCAATAGCTACATCAAAAGAATCGCATTTTAATGCTGATTTTAAATATATAAGTTTCATCAAGTTTAGTCCTAGCCGTCAGAAGTTACGAGCCTGAGAAAATTTGCATTATTTAGGAAAATAGGGGGAAACACCCCCTAAAAGTCGTAGGATCTTAACGAAAATGACACCATCAGATTCAGCGTATCAGAGAACCCGACTGTAGAAGTTTCAAGCTCCTATTTACAAAAATGTGGAATTTTGCATTTTTTGCCCGAAGACAAATCACGGGTGCGTGTTTATTTGTTTGTTTTTTATTTTTATTTTTTTTCCCCAGGGGTCATCGTATCGACCAAGTGGTCCTAGAATGTCGCAAGAGGGCTCATTCTAACGGAAATGAAAAGTTCTAGTGCCCTTTTTAAGTGACCAAAAAAATTGGAGGGCATCTAGGCCCCCCCCCACGCTCATTTTTTTCCCAAAGTCAACGGATAAAAATTTTGAGATAGCCATTTTGTTTAGCATAGTCGAAAATCATAATAACTATATTTTTGGGGATGACTTGCTCCCCCACAGCCCCTGGGGGAGGGGTTGCAAGTTACAAACTTCAACCAGTGTTTACATATAATAATGGTTATTGGAAAGTGTACAGACGTTTTCAGGGGGATTTTTCTGGTTTTGGGGGTAGGGTTGAGGGAGGGGGCTATGTAGGAGGATCTTTCCTTGGAGAAATATGCCACGGGGGAAAAAATTCAATGAAAAGGGCACAGGACGAATCTGGTCACGTTAGAAAAAAATGTCAAATTAAGAGCTTAATCCATTAACAACCATTAAAAGTCACAGAATCTTAACGAAAATCACACTATCGCATTCGGTATATCAGAGAACTCCATATCAAAAATTTCAAGCTCCTATCTAAAAAATGTGGAATTTTGTATTTTTTGCTAGAAGACAAATCACGGGTGCGTGTTTATTTATTTGTTTGTTTGTTTTTTTTTCCCAGGGGTCATCTTATCGACCAAGTGGTCTTAGGATGTCGCGAGAGGGCTCATTCTAACGGAAATGAAAAGTTCTAGTGCCCTTTTTAAGTGACCAAAAAATTGGAGGGCAAACAAGCCCCCTCCCATGCTCATTTTTTTCCAAAAGTCAACAGATTAAAATTTTAAGATAGCCATTTTGTTCAACATAGTCGAAAACCATAATAACTATGTCTTTGGGAATGACTTACTCCCCCACAATCCCTGAGGGAGGGGCTGCAAGTTATAAACTTTGACCAGTGTTTACATATAGTAATGGTTATTGGGAAGTGTACAGACGTTTTCATGGGGATTTTTTGGTTTGGGGGGTGGGGTTGATGGGAGAGGGCTTTGTGGGAGGATCTTTCCTTTGAGGAATATGTCACGGGGGAAGAAAAATTCAATGAAAAGGGCGCAGGATTTTCTAGCATTACTATAAAAAAAACAATGAAAAAATAAACATGAAAATGTTTTTTCAAATGAAAGTAAGGAATAGCATTGAAATTTAAAACGAACAGAGATTATTACGTATATGAGGGGTTCTAAAAATACTTTAGCATAAAGAGTGAGGTATTTAGGAGGAGATAGATACCTCGCTCTTGATGCTAAAATATTTTTAGTGATTTCAACTATTTATTCTACGGCCTTTTTGATTCAGGGGTCATTCTTAAAGAATTGGGACAAAACTTACGATTAAGTGTAAAGAGCGAGGTATTAACGAGGGTACAAACCCCCTAGTACACATAATAAAAATATAAGAATATAAAAGTTTGTTAAGTAAGTTAATTCTTAAGTTACGTATATTTTTTACTAATAAAAACTTTCGTTGAATATTAAAAGTTCTAGTAGCCTTTTTAAGTAACCGAAAAATTGGAGGGCAGCTAGGCCTCCTTCCCCACCCCTTATTTCTCAAAATCGTCTGATCAAAACTAAGAGAAAGCCATTTAGCCAAAAAAAATTAATATACTAATTTCATTTCAATAATTTATGTGCGGAGAGCCAAAATCAAACATGCATTAATTCAAAAACGTTCAGAAATTAAATAAAAAAACTAGTTTTTTTAACTGAAAGTAAGGAGCGACATTAAAATCCCTTCAGCAATGCTACCTTTTCCCCTGTGTCCCAAACATTTTTGTAACACTTTGCATCCTCAGCCATTGGCTACTTTAAAATAGTTCTTGGGAAGGTAGTTTTTATTCAGATACAAAATTGTCTTCACCATTTGAGGCTAAAAGCTTAGTAGAGTCAATCATTTATTATACCTGATCATTTCAAAATACCAGACAACCACTCTTCGTTTCTCTCATTGGTAAATTAATGTGGATTTCCTTCATCAAGAAACAAAAATAGGCTGAGATCTCAACAAAGTCTATCGTCCTGAAATTTCTACGAATAAATTTGATTGTGGTGGTCCTTCGTCAAGCTGATTTTTAGCTTCCAATCGGAAGTTTTGAAGGTTTTCAAGATTTTGGAGTTCGTGTTTTGATGATTGTGCAATTTTTTTTACCCTTTGAGATTTTCAGCAACGGTTCATGGTTGTAGTAATTTATCGTATGGGGGAATCTTGAACACTTTCGCCAACTTATCAAAAAAATATTATTCCTGATAAGCTATTATTTTCCTTTATATTCATTCTTACCCATTTCTGCAAGAGCCTTTTTTACGTTTCATGCGAATAAGGCAGCTAATTAGAACAGAATTCCAACGCACTTAGATAGCAATTTATCAGCCATTCAAGACATCAGGCAAGACACTGTTTCCTGGTACTCTTGAAGGTATAGTGACGGGTCATTCACTTTGTAGGATGGCGTTGTTATTGTTTGTTGTTTTTACTCCTAAATTAGTGAGAATACCAATTAGAGATGTGTTCGTTATAAAATACAATTTTTCCATGTGTCTTATTTTAATCAGTCTGATTTTGCTCTAAAACTAAATAGTTAGGCTTTTAGAGTCTACTGTATCCAGGCTAAGGGATAGGTTTGTAAGGTTTACTGTTATTCCTATCTTAAGAAATTTACCTCAACTGTGTCTGTTTTGGAATTTTTTTTTAAAGGAAGATATCAAGAATACGATTTTAAGAACTAAGCCAGTTTTGGAGCATATGTAAGAGATACCCACCTGGTTGACTCTACAGTAATAAACCAGGTGGATTTCTTCCTTCCCCAGCTTAGAGCCAAATGCTGGTGCATGAGGTGGTGTCTGAGTGACGTCATTCAAGGAAGATTTCAACACTGAGTATTTCTCCAGGATAGTTGCGGTTTTATTTGTTTTCCCGTTTAGATTCTGACAAATGGGAAACGGTAGTGGCTAGGTATCTGAGCTCGAGATTTTCGGCTCCCTGTCATAGCTATCAAATACATGATTCCCATTATACTGATCCCTTTCCATTTACGAAATAATGTGTTATGTTTTTTTTGTGAATAAGCTTTTTATAACGAGCAGAAAATTTGCCTCCACAGTGTATTATTTAACCTGGCAACCTAATCATACTGAGACACCTGGTATTCCCACTGATTTTAAAATGGGTAATTACTTCCTAGAAATTTCATAGGTAAGGCTGGTTGTGAAAACTCCCGGGTTTGTGAAAAGATGAAAAGAAGGATTAAATGTAAGATATTAAAACATTCTGTGTGTCCTGTTTAATTAGTTTGCTTTTTGGCTTAAGATTGCACACGGAGTCCTTACAGTTTACTGCGCCTAATCCCAGGTCTAGTTTTGTGAGTTTCAAGACAACTCTTGCTTTATGAGAGGTTCGTTTCCATTAATATTGAATTGAATTAGATTAAATTAAGTTACACTGACAATAAAAATACACCTTTTAAAAGTATAACAAGCAGCCGTCCAAGAAGACACAAAGTTCCAAGGACAAGTGGCTAAAACAACAAATATTCATGAATTGTAATACTCAAATCTAAAAATTAAGTAAACATAGCAAATGTATGTAATTAAAATGACATTAAAATTCTATAATTGCTTTAGATCTTCAGCCACCTTAATACTCATCTAAAGAATATTCCAAACGATTGGACTACATTGGCAAATTTCAAATCCTTCCTGGGTACTCTATCTATGCCCAGTCACAAGGCTATCCATATTTCTAGTACTATGGTAATATAAACAACTATTATTCTTGTGGTAACATTAATTAATCTTCAGTTATTTCATACCAATATTGAAATAAAAAAATTTCAGACTAATAATCCCTGAACTTCTCAACATTCATTACCCTTAGCCTTCTATACCAAGTCCCTTTATCGCTAAAATCTTTCGCATATACTCCGGTTATTCTAAACACTGTATTTTCTAAAATTTACATTCTTTTTAATTTGAGTAAAAACTATAGTTTCAAAAAAGTAAAATTTAAAAATACGTTAATAGTTTTATTACAAACTGCTAGCTATAAAACAAAACCTTATGAAATATAAGGACTATCTATTGCATGCTGCAAAAGGAGTAAATATTTAATCAGAAGATGATGTTTCAAATAAAAATAGCTCCATATCCACCTACCACTTTAGAAGCAGCTAAAGAGCTATACCATTTTCAAGATAAAGTATCAACATAAGAACCAAGATATTGGCGTAATTTACCTGATCCAATTTTTTTCTCTCAATATCCAATAACTTCCATCAAGGTCAATCGGTAATTCCATTCTTCTGTAAACTATAAGATTTTCTTTACTTACATTTACTGATAAAAGCCTAAGCCATGTTAATGTATAAAGTTGAGCCATTGCAGTATTAATCTTTTCTATTAAAGATTCAGTATAACGATTACAAAAAGAAAGAGGCGTATCATATGCAAACCAAGTGAGGCATGCCCTTGGAAGGTAGAATTTCATCATATCAACATAAATAGCATGAAGCAGTGGACCTAAGAGAACCAAGCCGAATTTCATATGTAATAAAATCCTGACAAGAAGTAACATCATTTAAAACAGCTGTTACAGATCTTTTAGTTAATAACTTTAAAGCCCTTTCATAAGTAGATTCCTGAAACGAAAACATTCTAATCTATGTAATAAAATATTAAAATCTACTTTACTAACTGATTTTCTAAAAATAGAAATATTTTACAAGAGAAAATCCTTTTTTCAAGACAAGTATTCAAAGAATTTGTCAGAGACTGCACAGCAAGATATGTCAAGTTATTCCTACTGAATCCGAGCTTCTTTTCGAACAGAAGTCCTTTTTTCAAAATATTATACAAATAACGGCGCAAAATTTTCTCTATTCTATTGGAGTAATATTGAAGGATTTAAATAGGACTTCATTTCTAAATGTACGAATTCACCCCTAAAATATGCAATAGCATTACTTTGCTTCCCTTATGGTGTCTAGGAGTGTTCTATTTTGTGGTTTAATGTTTATAGTATGAAGAAGACTGGTAAGACGGTACATTATAACAGGTATGAAAGGGTAAAAATTCAATAAGTGCCGTCTGAGTTAAGTTTAATATAAGAAATTGACTGAAAACTAGATTTAATTTAGATTGCAATTTCAATTTGGCTTATTTCAAATGGAGTTAGGTTTAATTATTAGCATTAGGACATATCTGAGGGAAAACATTCAGGATATGACTGTGTTAAATAAGCTGTTTTCGAAATATAGATAATATACACTCATTTAGTTGTAGTTTAGGTATACCCCTTCCCCAACATAGACCCGAGCTTCACGGACTGATGTGGAATTTAAGTGATATTGTTCAAATGAGATTCTAAATTTATGTGTTTCTTAGGATAAAACTTGCTCCAACCTCCCAATATATAATGACTTCTACAACAATAAATTGGTATTTCCACTCTTCTGTAAACAGTAAGATTTTTTTCATACATTTACTAATAAAAGAATAAGACTTTTGAATGTATAAAATTGAGCCATTACACTGTTAACCTTTACTTGTCATCTATATTTGTCATCTAAGCTGGTTTTCAAGCATAGCTAAGAGACGATTATTTAGTTGTATAAACATACCCCATCCCCAACATATAACCAAACATGATAGAATAAAGTGAAAACAGAGTAATATTGCTCAAGACAGTTCCAAATTTATATTTTTCTTTGGATCATACTTTCTTTACTTTCAATGATATCTAAAACAACAGATCTTCTGTCTAACGAACAATGGATTTTAGAGTTACTTCCAAATGACTACTTTTAATTGCAGTGTCACCGTAAGTTTTTGCCAAGTCCTAGTCTCACTTCAGACCATGGCTCATAAATCCTCCCTATAGTTCAGAATTCTCTTTGGATTTTGTACCAAAGATACCTTTTCTCTTCTTCGAATTGTTGTTTCCAGTAGGCTGCTTTTTCTTAGGAGCCAAAATTACGATCCATCATACCATTGGTCCACTGAAGGTGTTAAATTTGAGCTTGTGGCTGTATCTTTTGACTGCAAAATATGACTTTTCTGAATGTTCACTACGGCATCATATTTCGAGGCTGAGTATAATTTACATGCTGATTTAGCATATATAATCAAGGCAGCTGTGGTTCAATCATATCCAAAACTCCACTGCCCTAGTCTGCTTCTTTCTTTAGCGGCCACACCTCGAATTTGTGCAAAAGTACAATTGGAACATATGCTTTGTGGACTCTGAGTTTAGTTTGTGTAGAATTCTAAATTTGGCCAATAGTTCTTTTTTAAACTCGTGAATAAAGCCTTGTTGGCTATTTCTGAGAATAGAAGCCTCTGCTCTGCTAATGATCTGCTTGGTGCTTACTGTACAGGTAGTTCACTCACCTTTGGGAGTCATGATGTTCGCTAACCCTTTCACTCCCTGATCAGACCCCTTATGCTTTTGAGGCCTGTTAAAAAGGAGTAAGTCCGGCTATAAACAGACCTCAAAGAGATATGTATGCTAAACTACAATTCCTTCTCAAAATCCCTCTAAAGCAAAATGAGATAGGAAGGCCACTGGAGAAAACTATGCCAATTAAGAGAGGAGTTCAAGGTTTTATTACCTCCCTTTTTCACTTCAATAATTATTTCTTCTAAGCAAAATACCAGTTTGAAACGTTTTGCTTTTTCTCTGGTCTCAATATCTGTTAAGTATCTTATGTTGAGGACAATTTTAACATCACCCGAACCGTGGACGAACTCTCTGAACCCATTTCATACACCTGTGAGTAAATGCTATTACAGATTAGAGATTCAATATTGATATTATGGTTCTCAATAAAAAAGGACAGGCCACACAAAAGCTCTAGGATTTGTATCTTAAAATACATAAGCTATTAAACAAGACTAAGTATTATAGACATGGAGCTACAAACATTTGGGCTTACAATAATAATTGAACAGTTGCATTATCCAAATTGATTACCAGAATTATAGGGCTCTAAACTGATAAGTGTATGAAAAAAAAATAATTATAAAATGTTTTGAATAACAAGTGCTGTCTTAGAATGTATTTATAGATTGCGTATCTCGTGCGGCGAAAAACTCTGGTTATGGTGGCCTAATAGCATTGATAAAGAAAATTATTTTCGAAGTTCTAAGAAGTGGAAGTAAATCAGAGGATGCTATCTTGTATAATTAAAAGAAACATTTCCCAAAACAAACTATTCAAAGAAAATGAAAATGATGGTTTAAACTAAAACAAGTGGATACAATGTCAAATAGTAATTAAATATGGAAAAGACACCAATTACAATGAATAAACAGGTGAAAATTCAAAAGCAAGCAGAAACTATTATAAGTAATCGAGTAAACCTTAAAATGAATATGAACTACCACAATCAAGAGTGGGACTAATGACACCACTGCCGTGTAAAAACTAAAACGTTATTTGCACTTTGCTGAAAATAATCGTTGTTTCAAGGTGTGAGGCTTTATTTCCTATGACACAAGAAAAAAAAAGAAGATTATTATATTAGCCAAAATTACTAAAAAGAACGAATAAATTTTAGATTGAAAATTTAATATACACTGCTATACATTTAAGAAGGTCTGGAACACTTTTTAGCTTTTACAGATAAAATAATTATGATGTATTCTGTTTTCGGTGAAGGACAAAGAATGATTTGGCATTTGACATTCGTACTTAATTTTTTGGTCTCCAGAAACAAGATTTCGGCTATTTGGAAAAAAAAGCAACAAATCTTGATAAAGGCTGTAATGTCAAATTTTGGAAGAACTGTCTCCGGAAAACTATTAAAACTCACTGTTTGATAATCTGCACTCTCTGTTTGCTTCTATTTGGTCGAATCCATTGAAATCACCAAAATATTAAAACCGAGGAAATAGGTAAAGGTAATAGGAACCTTCCCTCCCCCCTCCATCCCTCAATACAACCTTAAATCTATACCTGAATTACCTCTAACCTAATGGATGTTATATCCTAAGCAGAATAATCAAATTATTTGTTTTGGTTTATATATTGTTGTCAAAACCAATTTTGGGTACTTTAGGCTTTTATTATTACGAGTTATTATTCGGATACATACTACTATTACGAATTATTTCAGAGATAAAATTTAAAGGTGATTTTCCATTTATCAAAAGAATATGGAGGACCAAAAATAATTGTTAATTGTAGACGATTTTAAATACTTCGCCGAACCTTTGACCCTTGTGGATTGGGAAAGAGTTTTTTGCTTTAACCAGTAGTCTTTTTTTACATTTTTAAGCAGTTCTATGGTTTTAACTTGTTTTAATCTTTACTGGGCAGAAAAAAAACTAAAATCAATCAATACAGGTTAAAAATTGAAAAGAAAAGCCATAAGGAATTAAAGTCCATGTGAAGTTAAATTAAACAGCTATAAAAGAAGAAAAAAATTAATGCTAAATTCAAATAAATTAGTGAAAAATCCACTGCCTAACTTCAGAAAATCTTTTGAAAGCAGAGACCTAGCATCAAATTTTAAGTAAAACGTCACTTTGTGCATTATAATTCCCATTGGATCTCCAGTATCTGAGTCAGTGCTATGTTTGTTTCAAATTTGGTATGATAATTAGCTATTTTCAGCACCCAAATAAGTCTGAAGTTAGGATGGCAGCTCCCTAATTACGGTGCCATGGGTAAGAAAAAAGTGTCTCCAACATTATAAAACAAAAGTTAGCTTATTTAGTATTCTGAGAGCTAAAGGAACCTAATTTTCGGATAGTGGTTTTCTAGTTCTTGCTCATTAAAAACAGACACAAAGGTATTGGTTTTCCATACAGGATGGCATCATTCCATTGGAATAATTTGCAAAATTGTTTAAAGTATCGAAATTAGAAGACAATTTCTCCAATTTTGGCAATTCAAAAGTTTAAAAATCAATAATATGTCATCAAAATTATTTGTTTGTGTTTTAGAATATCACATCTAGTAATTAGTATCTGCGATTTTAGAAATTTATGAGCTTTACTGATGCTGAAGTTAGTAGACTGGTACCTCAAATTCAGATAAAATTCTACCCTAATACTGAAACTCGACTTTAATACGAAACTCGTGTTATGCCAGTAGATTAATTAAAGGAAGAAATGTATAGAGAAACCAGATACTCTTAAGATACCGAGACTTTTAAATATAATTACGGATGTCAAAGTTATATCCAAAAAGATCAAAATCGAATCTGTAGGCTAGATAAAGCTTATAAATCTGATTTTTTGTAAGTTGTTGCATGTGCATTTTTAGATTGTCTTTAGAAGTGACAGGATCCTTATAAGAGAATTTGACGATACTGCTCAAATTCAGACTATCTAAAATGTATTGTGTATCTTCCTTAAAATATTCAAATCTAACAATATAATCAAACTTGTGAATACAGGGGTGTATAATTTTATAATATTGTGCCCAATGGTGATCTATTTTATTAATTGTGCCTTTAACGGTTTCAGGATCTATAAGATATTCTATAAACTCGGAAAATTTTGGCTTTCCACTCATGATCTCCTTTGGACTTGCTTTGGGTCTGTACTTCTGTATGATACGTGTACCGTGTTTCTGTTGAAAAAAGTTCCCATCAAACTCATCTGGATGTTTCAACTTATCGTTAAAAGCTGATACAAGACGCTCAAAAGGATGGCGTACAACTGCAAACACAAAATAAGAGCCGAGTTTCATGTACTTTTCTTCAAAACCCAAACTTCTTAGACTGTCAAATTTCATTAGATGATGTACGTCATAACGTATTATGTTTGCAGCATCCGTTTCATTCGATTGCTTTGTTAAAATGGCAAAAATCCCTTTCCAGAGAGAGCTACCAGTCTGAAAAAAAACAAATTGTTGTCAGATTGTTTAGTCATTACTTAGTATATTCTTACATGCCTCACTTGGTGTTTGCAGTTACCCAAAGAGCCATTGAAGGAGAATAAACTCCAGCTACGGCAGATGTTCGGGAAAATACTACAGGAGATAAAATATATGCTTGGTGCCTTTTTTCCAAACCAAAAATCTTGGTAAAGGACATTGCACAGTCAAACTAGAATAAACTGAGAAAGCAAAACACATAGCTTTTGAAAATAAACATAAGAAAGAACATTTAATTTGAAATGTGAAGACAACATAAATACAGACAGCACAATAAAAATAAAGCAAGTATCATGGGAGGATACTGACGCACGAGCCCAGATTTGTAGTTGGAAAAATTAATGTAAGAAAATACACTAATAGATATACGATGTCCTTAGCATTTGCTAATTGAAAGATTACTTTTAGCCTTTATTTTGTAACAGATAGGGTGCTTTAATTGTAAGTTATTCTTCTTCATGTTTTTCTGTTTATAAATAATTAGTCAAGTCTTTTTCTTATTTTATTTCTGAATCTGGTAAAATCCCGTCCAATATCAAAGGACATAGAGGTCGGGCTTTAATCCATACACTTGGTGAAAAAGTTTGTACCTTTAAAAAGGTGGTATTACTAGTTTAATGCCTATTTGCATAAACATAGTACAAACAACATTAGAAGTTTTATTTTACAATGGGTTGAAAATGATGCACCATTGGAACAATAAGAAGCAATGTTTGTCCAACAGCCCGAGCCATCAAATATGACAAAACTTGTTCAAAAAAAAGGAAAAGGGATTAGAAATTATGTTTAAGAGTGAATTAATGAAAAGTGAGCCTGAAAATAAGATTAAAAAGCAAGAAAAAGTTAGAATTGCAACAGCTGAAGTTGCATGAAATATGAAACAAACATCAATAAATATCACATTTAATTTGAAACTGAACAACAAAACTGAAATTTTGAGCAGTAAACCTTGGTAATTAACTAGAAAAGATTTATTTTGACTTTGCTAACATTGTTAAAAATTCTATATGATGGTTCAAGATAATAATGAACGGAAATAAGGAAAAAAATACAAGGTTGGATGACAACTGGCAGCAATGCTTATATCGAATCTCTAGCAAAGCATGTCCTTAGAAGAGATGAAACAGCGGAAATCACCACGAATCCCAAGAGAATGAAAATTTATACAAAATATATGACTTTGAAGAATGAACATGAGAAAAGAAACTGAATTTGCGCAAATATTTGTTGATTCAATTGGGATTGCGTAACTAAATATACATTTATATATATATATATATATATATATATATATATATATATATATATATATATATATATATATATATATATATATATATATATATATATATATATATATATATATATATATATATATATATATATATATATATATATATATATATATATATATATATATATATATATATATATATATATATATATATACATTATTTTATATTATATATTATATATATATATATACATATATATATATTATAGATATATATATATATATATAATATTTATATATATATATATATATATATATATATATATATATATATATATATATATATATATATATATATATATATATATATATATATATATATATATAAATCATGAAAAGAGAAATCACCAATGCAACAGCACAAACACATAAAAAAAGAGAAAAGAGACAGAAGGAGAAACGGAAGACTGTTTTCCTAAATTAGTGATTAATATAGACCAGCACTTGAATGAGGCCTTAACCCTTCTCATCCATACAATCATAGAGGTCAAACAGCATAGCCAAACACAATCAACCATAAAGAATAATCCATGGACAGGCAGTCATGTCGTCAATAGGTATAAGTCGTCATTTACCAAACAATAGAAAAAAAATAAAGACAGATATTTCAGAGGCAACAACCCAACACAAGGGCTCATCAGGAGAATACACTGGCCTACAGGGTTTTGCCACTTTAAATTCTCTACCAAGCCAAGTGTTGTGGCTACCACAGAATATCCATGGCATCCCCGTGTCAGGTATTACCCCCAAAATACATGCCTATGAAAAAAAAACAGCAAATGTAAAACAACCAAGTAACACCAAAACAAGCTTATCCTGTTAATATATCCCTCTTTTTAGCAACAATAGGTAAACTAAATATGATAAGATTTACCAAATCACAAATATTAACACATTGCAAAAAAAATATTTAAACAAAATTTAATGAACTAAACAATCATAGAATTCATCATTACCATGTGGCTATTTTAAAAAAAAATCCTCTCTATTAGAAACACAATTAAAAAAAATGGCGCTGCATCATCATTTGTCGAGCCTCCGAAATTAGTTGAAAATTTCATTAAGTATTCCCAGATAATTCTTTTGATATTTATTTAAAAGTTCGTTATAATGAAAACTAAATTTTTTAAATTGCCAAGTTAATTTATTTGCAGAAAAACCTCTTGATATCGATTTTTGGCTTAAGATTTTACATCTATTTTTAAAATCAATGTAATTACTACATATCCTTGGATAACGAAGTAACTGTGAGAAAAACGCAGAATATGTGATATTTGAGTGTATATTACTTTCAGGAAATGGGAAAATAATCACTTCAAAATCAAAATCATCCGTTTTATTATACATTTTAAAACTTAATTTATTATTATCACCAATATTAACATTTAAATCTAAGAAATTATCTTCATGACCAGCGCCATGACTAGGCTCAAGAATAAGCTCTGATGGATATATATTTTTAGAAATATCAAAGAAATCCTTACAATTTAAGACCAAAATATCATCTAAATATCTTTTATTATTTGACAAAACATGTTTTAAATTATTTGGATTATTCTTATCCATCATATATTTATATTCTAGTTGACTTAAAACAAGTCAGCTATAAATGGGCTGGCATTCCCCCCCCATGGGAATTCCCACGATTTGCTTGTACAAATCACCACCAAATCTTATAAAAGTATTGTATAAAACAAATTCTAATAACTCAAAATCATATCCAAGCTGTAACATCTCAAGTTAACTGTAGTATTAAAGCAATTTGTCCATATACCTTTTTTATTACAAGTGTCTGTTTTTAAGAATCTTTTAGTGGATAAGAGGAAAGATTTCTTAATAATAATTTTTAAATTATCTAACACTACATTAAGTGATAAATTAGTATACATTGTTGCAAAATCGAGAGACTCAATTCTTTTAGCTGAAACCATTGTTAAAGAATCTATCACCTGCAGTGAATTATTAACACTCCAATATGGATTAAAATTCGAAAATTTTTTAATACCAGAACAGTAGGTTTTAAGTTTATTTACAATTTCCTTTAAAATTAAAGAATAGTCAGTAGCAGCAATGCGGGTTGGACATTTAGCTGCTCCAGCAATAAACCGTGGTTTAGGGGGATTCTTATCAAATTTTAGAGTCCAATATAGGAAAGGGAGCTTTTTATCATTGTCATTTATTTTAATATTAAAATTTTTAAAAAGTATTTCTTTAGTCTTTTCAATTAAATTCTCATCCTCTAAATTTACCTTTTCGTAAACATTAGTTGTATATAACTCCCTTTTTAAGATATCACAATACAGCTTCTGACAAATTATGGCAAAATTATTATTAGCTGGCACAATTACAAATTGATTCTGTAGATTAGCAATTGCTTGTTTAATTTTCGCATTATAAAATAATGATTAAGTGTTACTATTTTTTAAATTAGAATACATTTTATTTCTTATTCTACTAATAATTAAATTCTTCCACCTTTGAAAACTCTCTTTACTTTTATTCTCTTTCTTACACCACTTATCAATAAATAAATCAAAATCATTTTCAAAGCCATCAAGAACAATCGATGGTTTCAGATGATGAGAAAGACGGAAATTAGCTCCTTTATTCATTATAATTTGAAGATCATCTTGCTTTATTATTGAGAAGTCCCGTGTTATAACATGTTTGTGAGTAGGATTTACAAATGGGCCAAGTTGCTTACAAATGCAAACCGGTTTCCAATTTATATCACTATCTAATCTTTTAAGTATTAAATTATAATTAAAAATAATTTGCCCAATAGTTTTTGAAAATTTATAAGTTAAAACTGGACTATCATTATAATTCAAATTACTAGGAAGGGCCTGTTTTACATGCCGCTGATTTAAAATTTCTGGTAAATCAATAACTTCAATCTGCTTACAAGTAAAATTAATAGGTAAATATAATCTTTTATCCTTATTACCATACCAATCTTATCAAACTTCTCTTTTTTTAAATAAATTTCGTTTTAGTTAGAATGAAAATTGTATCACATATTACTTTAAAATTATATTCAAGAGCTGTATTATTCTTAACAATCCAGAAAAATTTGATTAAATTCCTCTTGGATAAACTATTTAGACATTTTATTACAGAAATCATACCCCTAGATTCATGTTGCTGGCGTAGATCTATAGAAAGCATATGTAAATCTAATTCATTTTTTCTATTATTTTTCCTATGTCCTCTCGATCATTTTTTACGTTTAGTAGGACAAGTAAAAGAAGGATGGTCCATAAAACCATCAATACATTTAACAACAACCTGAGACATGTCACCTTATTTTGCTACACGATGATTTAGCCCAAAAGGATAAGCTGTACCAAGAGTATGGATCCAGAAATCCTCCTGTTTACGTAGTCTATTATTCTTCTCTTCTTTATTTAAATTTTCTAACTCTAAATTTTCTAAAATTGTGACAATTATATCTGATATGGAACATTTACCATTATTACCATGTTAAACTAGATAGTTATTAGTTTTTTCATTATTAACTGTTGTCTTGTGTCCAGAAAATCTTTTATATATATTATTAGTTGTTTCCCCCTCATATTGTAGGCAGCATTCATTCCATTCTAATAGGTAAATTACGTTGTTTGTTCTAAAATTAACACTACCACGTAACTTGAATGAAAAATTTTTATTATACAATGTACTCTTAATAAAATTCCTCGGGATAAAATGATCTTTGCAAAGAAAACAACGACTTTTACACTTACTAACTTTCAAAAAATCATTCCGAGTTCCGAGGCTAATATTTGTGTTTTGTTGCATTAAAAGTTATTGAAAATAAATCCAAACAAACCAACATCCAAATCAAAGTCCAACAATCAAAGCAAAAAAACATGCCAAGGTCAATAGGTAAATAGGTCAATAAATAATAAAAAAAAAAAAAAAAAAAAAGAAAGAACATGAAATTTGCAGAAGTGCCATCTCACCAATAATTAACAATATCAGGTTAAAAACCTGGACAAGAGTAAAGGTCTGTCGGGGAGAAAACTAAAACATTTTCTCCACCAGCACTGGATCCAACCTGGAATAATATCATGAAAAGATAAATCACCAATGCAACAGCACAAACACGTAAAAAAAAGAGACAGAAGGAGAAAAGGAAGACTGTTTTCCTAAATTAGTGATTAATATAGACCAGCACTAGAATGAGGCCTTAACCCTACTCATCCATACAATCACATAGGTCAAACAGCATAGCCAAACACAATCAACCATAAAGAATAATCCATGGACAGGCAGTCATGTCGTCAATAGGTATAAGTCGTCATTTACCAAACAATAGAAAAAATAATAAAGACAAATAATTCAGAGGCAACAACCCAACACAAGGGCTCATCAGGAGAATACACTGGCCAATAGGGTTTCGCCATTTTAAATTCTCTACCCAGCCAAGTGTTGTGGCTACCACAGAATATCCATGGCATCCCCGTGTCAGGTATCACCCCCAAAATACATGCCTATGAAAAAAAAAAAAACGGCAAATGTAAAACAACCAAGTAACACCAAAATAAGCTTATCCTGTTAATTTATCCCTCTTTTTAGCAACAATAGGTAAACTAAATATGATAAAATTTACCAAATCACAAATATTAACATATTGCAACAAAAAATAAAAAAAAATAATGAACTAAACAATTATAGAATTCATTTTTACCATGTGGGTATTTTTTTTTTTTAAATCCGCTCTACTAGAAACAGAATTCAGAATAAATGGCGCTGCATCATCATTTGTTGAACCTCCGAAACTAGTTGAAAATTTCTTCAAGTATTTCCATATAATTCTTTTGATATTTATTTAAAAGTTCGTTATAATGAAAACTAAATTTTTTAAATTGCCAAGTTAATTTATTTGCAGAAAAACCTCTTGATTTCAATTTTTGGCTTAAGATTTTACATCTATTTTTAAAGTCAATATAATTACTACAAATCCTTGCATAACGAAGTAACTGTGAGAAAACCACAGAATATATGATATTTGAGTGTATATTACGTTCAGGGAATGGGAAACTAATCACTTCAAAATCAAAATCATCCGTTTTATTATACATTTTAAAATTTAATTTATTATCATCACAAATATTAACATTTAAATGTTAATATTTTAAATTAATATTAACATTTTTAATTAATATTTTTTTAAGACTTATTCTTATTGACGACATGACTGCCTGTCCATGGATTATTCT